>NC_061508.1:158983812-159001386 GCF_022539505.1 Lolium rigidum
CAATAGTTTTGCTAGAGCAAACAACTAAGAACTAGGGTTTATCTTAAACGTGGTCTAAAGCAACTAGGGGGTGTCCTGGGCACTTATATAGGTGTCCGGGACGAGTTCTGGTCGAAAAGATACAAGAATAACCGACCTAGAATAGATCTGGTCGAGACAGACTCGGACGAATCCGGTCTGGAATCCGGTCAATCGGGCCAGGGACCGGGTCGGCCGGTCTGGCGTCCGGTCAACCGGTCGGCAACCGGAAACTTCGCAACTTTCCGATTTTTGCCCGGTATGATAAATCCCATCCGGTTGGCGGCCGGTCAACCGGGCTAGGGACCTGGCTGGCCGGTCTGGAGGCCGGTCTAACCGGGTGCTGGACCGGCCTGGACGTCGTCTTCTCCTCTCGCGCATGCCTCCCGCTCCTCCCTCGCGCGACCATGAGATATCTTCATGTCCAGCTCCATGTCCAGCTTCACGTCCATCTTGACGTCCGTCTTCATGTCCGAGTTGCTCCTCTACTCCTCGTGCGACGCTCGTCTCCTCTTGATACCTGATGATACATAAGTAATAGGACTTAGGCAGTATAAAGTTCTCATCAATCAAAGTACCGTTTAGAAACAAGTTCACCTGTTGTTGAAGTAGCTTCGCACGAGCCCTTGTAATTGGTCCAATCCGAACTTCATTGGACTTGAGCTTCACAGAAGGTTCAGCTTCATTTATCAATGACGGAGGTAGTGGTGTAGTAGGGATGTCCTCATCATCTCCCCCCCTTCAAAAGGCGTCGACCTCGACGCTCCAAGGTCTTCTCCGTCATATGGTGTCAAATCAGCAACATTGAAAGAATTACTGACACCAAAATCATCAACTGGAAGATCTTATCGAGTACGCATTATCATTGATCTTGGCAAGCACTTTGTAAGGACCAGCACCACGAGGCTTCAACTTAGACTTCCGCAGCTTCGGGAACCTATCCTTGCGAAAATGTACCCAGACCATATCACCAAGCTTGAACAACATCTCTTTGCGCTTCTTGTTCATCCTTGCAGCATTCCTCTTGCCTTTCTTCTCTATCAACTCTTTAGTCTTCACATGGATCTTACGCACAAAATCTGCCCTCTTGGATGCCTCCATATTAACTCTCTCATGTATGGGCAAAGGCAGTAAGTCAAGTGGAGTAATGGGTTTGAAACCATACACCACCTCAAAAGGACATAACTCCGTGGTAGAATGTACCGCCCTGTTGTAAGCAAACTCTACATGCGGCAAACACTCTTCCCACTCCTTCAGGTTTTTCTTGATCATGGATCTTAACAGTTGTGACAAGGTTCGATTCACCACCTCAGTTTGACCATCAGTTTGGGGATGACAAGTAGTACTGGAACAGTAGCTTTGTCCCCAGACTTTCCCCAAAGTGTCTTCCGAAGTAGCTCATGAACTTCACATCACGATCGAAACAATAGTCTTCGGGACTCCATGTAGTCGAACAATCTCCCCGAAAAACAGAGTTAGCAATATGCGACGCATCGTCGCTTTTGTGGCAGGCAATAAAGTGTGACATTTTAGAAAATCTGTCCACTACCACGAATATAGAATCATGGCCTCTTTTAGTACGCGGCAAACCTAACACAAAATCCATACTAATATTTTCCCAATGTGTAGTAGGTGCCGGTAACGGAGTATACAAACCGTGAGGCTTCAGCTTGGACTTGGACTTGTTGCAAGTAATGCACCTCTTCACATACCTGTCCACATCCCGCCTCATCTTTGGCCAATAAAAATGATCAGCGAGCATGAGTAGCGTCTTCTCACGCCCAAAGTGACCCATCAAACCTCCAGCATGTGATTCCTGCAAGGGTCACTTCAAGAGAGATTGTCCTAACCGCAAAGTCATGATTATCAATGAGGACAATGAATACGAGACTGGAGATGATGTTGATCCTAATGCTCCAGACAATGATGACTATGACACTGATGGTGAAGATGCATATCCGTCTGATGCCCGCACCATTGTAGTGTCGCATCGTGCTCTTAATGTGTTTCCTAGTGCATCTACTCAGCGCTGCAATTTGTTCCAAACAAAGGCTTTAGTTGGTCCTGACAAGGCTTGCAAGGTCATTATTGATGGCGGAAGTTGCCGCAATTTAGCAAGCAAGGAGTTATGTACCAAGCTGAAGTTGAAGTATCTACCGCACCCGCATCCATACTATATTCAGTGGTTGAGCGACAATGGTGAGATGAAGGTAAACCACATGGTGTGTGTTGAGTTTGCTATTGGACCGTATAAGGATTGCATTGATTTTGATGTCGTTCCTATGACGGTGTGTCACCTACTATTGGGACGGCCTTGGCTATATGACCGTTCTGTGCAACACAATGGCCGTGCTAATACATATCACTTGGAGTTCAAGGGCAAGAAAATTAATTTACAGCCTATGACACCACAGCAAATTGTCAATGAGTCTTGTCAGAAAATTGAAACACTTTTCTTTTTGGATTTTTCTTGTTGTAGAACACACGCAGCTATGTAACTCTTTTTGCTTCTTTTCAATTTTTTTTATTTTCTGACACAACTCCTTGATAACACGGCCAACAGAAATATGCAAAGCACTGATAACCTAACGAGCAGCCTGTCGAGCGGTAAAATTAGTCTCTTCTGGGGAAGTTCCTAGTCACATTATATCGAAAGGCTGTATCTATGGTTGGGAACACGCACACTGTACGCTATGTGGACTCGGAGTAACAAAAAACTGACACAATATGATAAACTAGATGATAGAGAAAACACAAACCCTAACAATACTAGATGGAAAGAAAAGATACGCAAAAACAACTACGAAAAGCAACTAAAACTTGAAATTAGTGCAATCTAAGGCTATGGCAAACCCTAACCCTAACTTTTTATGGCTTTTTCTGGATAGGAAACACTCACAACTCAACTATGGGGTGGATTGTGGATGGCTTGCCGAGGAAAACTGGAAATCTGATACCAAGATGATAAGGGGTGGCCCGATCTTCTCAGTAAGCAACGGTGGTGATGATGATCACGGGGTGATGGCATCGGAGAAACACAACGATGAAGTGGATGATAACTTGTATGACGCAACAAGGTCTCTCGATTGGTCCATGTCGCCAATGCAACAGCTCTCAACCCTGCAAGATATTCGCAACTCCACACACTTGCGCACGTAGCCGCCGACCACGAAGCGGTAAGTTGCAACCGTCTAATTTCCAATGGAACAGCAGATCACACAAGACTTTTTCAGGATCTATACAATATCAAGCAATATGGTGTAGGGATTCAATAGTTTTGCTAGAGCAAACAACTAAGAACTAGGGTTTATCTTAAACGTGGTCTAAAGCAACTAGGGGGCGTCCTGGGCACTTATATAGGTGTCCGGGACGAGTTCTGGTCGAAAAGATACAAGAATAACCGACCCAGAATAGATCTGGTCGAGACAGACTCGGACGAATCCGGTCTGGAATCCGGTTAACCGGGCCGAGGGACCGGGTCGGCCGGTCCGGCGTCCGGTCAACCGGTCGGCAACCGGAAACTTCGCAACTTTCCGGTTTTTGCCCGTACGATAAATCCCATCCGGTTGGCGGCCGGTCAACCGGGCCGGGGACCGGGCTGGCCGGTCTGGAGGCCGGTCTAACCGGGTGCTGGACCGGCCTGGACGTCGTCTTCTCCTCTCGCGCATGCCTCCCGCTCCTCCCTCGTGCGACCATGAGATATCTTCATGTCCAGCTACATGTCCAGCTTCACGTCCATCTTGACGTCCGTCTTCATGTCCAGCTGCTCCTCTACTCCTCGTGCGACGCTTGTCTCCTCTTGATACCTGATGATACATAAGTAATAGGACTTAGGCAGTATAAAGTTCTCATCAATCAAAGTACCGTTTAGAAACAAGTTCACTTGTTGTTTAAGTAGCTTCGCACGAGCCCTTGTAATTGGTCCAATCCGAACTTCATTGGACTTGAGCTTCACAGCAGGTTCATCTTCATTTATCAATGACGGAGGTAGTGGTGTAGTAGGAATGTCCTCATCACGTGGCCTCCTACTTTTCACCGGCAAGGCTCCACCCCTGTTCCTCCTCCCTGGCTCTGCCCTATTTCCATGCTCGCTTGCACCACCCTCCCCTCTCCTTTTCTCTCGAACTTACTTCCTCCCCGTGTGTTGGCCTGAAATTTTTCTGCTCTAGCATCACCTCTTGTAGCACCTAAAACCAGTGTGTTAATTATTATATCACTTTGTGTTTAATTATTATATCACTGTTGTCCTCACGGTTTTCCCAAACCATGCATTTGAGCGCTTAGAATATTAAGAAGAATGGGTGTTCATTCAACTTGTTCACATCTTCTGCTTGCTAGTACGGACTACCTACATTGGAACGCAAGTCATGAGTTAGTTTGTTCTCTTCAAATCTATTAACTTTGTCCAACACACACACAAATTACAATTGAAATCTCGATTCATCTTTTGGAACAAAATCAATAAATATGATTCAATGATGGTGCCAATAAGACAACAATAGATGCAAAAGTATTATCATAAACCAACAATTTAAAACATCGACTGCCAATTCAAAAACTTGGATCAACCATGTTGTTAAAAAAAGGACCTTTTTCACTGCAGTAAATGTGTACAAGACAAATAACATTAAATCTGTCTTCGAACAGTCGAGATCTCCTCCCATAGTAATATTTTCAGAAGTTAAACAAACTGCTGAATGTCTTCAGTGTAAAATATTAACAGCTGAACTTATAATTTACCTACGTAGTGCTATGTTAGTGTCGTCCTAGCAATCTTTTGAAACCAAGCCAACTATCAAATGGCTGCAATCTTCGTCTTACCAAGAATCCCCTCAAACTATGTCACGGACCTGATGCACGGGATTATAACAAACGTAAGGAAAAAAGGAACGAGAAGTGTAGGATGGTAACAGACAAATAGCAGGCAAATAGATTAGCACTGTACGGACATGACCTTGGCGAAGTAGACGCTCACGTTCCTGGTGTAGTCGATGCCGCCGCCGGCAGTGAAAACTCGAGCAACTCAACGAAATACTCTCCGTGGCTTTGTTCCTGGCAACCTCCAGGAACGCATCGCTCTCGACGGCCCGCACCGTGGCAAGGTCGAGACCGACCTGATGGACACCGGCGATTGCCGGCGTGTATAAGCGCGACAGAGGCCCGGGCGAGCGAGGGTTCCGGTGTTGT
Organism: Lolium rigidum; assembly: GCF_022539505.1. NCBI lineage: Eukaryota > Viridiplantae > Streptophyta > Magnoliopsida > Poales > Poaceae > Lolium > Lolium rigidum. Next base: position 158,989,018 of record NC_061508.1, read on the forward strand.
TCACCAGATTGATTCGAAATCGTATTGGATCTTGTTGCCGAGGCACACCAACTCGAAGCTTCACCTCCTATGCGCCGCCATCCCGCTACTCCACCACGAATTCGTAAACCTGGTTGGGGCGTGTTTCTAGTTCTCTGTGTGAAGAGCAAATACGCTGAAGAGTCTGAAGAACGTGAAGAGGTTCACGCATATGTGCGTTGGTTTGACCACGCAAGGGCAGAACCAATCCATCGAGAGAGCAGGCCGACGGGCTGGCCTTCCAACGCAAGAAGGCCTTGCCTGTCGTGCACCTCATCACCACATGGACACCACTCCCTGCATCAATCGGCAGCAGCTGCTGCTGCATGATTGGCTGATTGCATGAACAGGACGCCACCAATCCCCGCCATGGCAGCACGGCACCAGCGCCCGCACCTCAGCTTGGTGCACCGCATCACCACCTACCGCCGGCGCCCCTGACCCGCTTCATTCTTGCCACAACCGACATCAGAGCAGGTCCAGGTTCTGCTCCGGCCCGGTCCAATCGCTCCAGGTCCAGGGATGATTTCGGGGCCGCTCCCCAGCAGCACGAACTGCCTCTACTCGCTCGTGCGCGCTCGAACTGGCCTCCCACGCCCAGCGCGGCGTGCGCTCTCGATCCGGCCGAAGCGCCCTCGTGCTTCGCCTCTGACCGGCGAACGGGGACAGAGGCATGTGTGGGGAGGGAGCTCGCGACAGGGGACGGAGGCGGGTTTGGGGATCGAGCTCAGCGGCGGCGAACGGGGACAGAGGCATGTGTGGGTAGGGAGCTCGCCACAGGGGACGGAGGCGGGTTTGGGGGTCGAGCTCAGCGGCGCCGTCGACCTGGGAGAGAGGCGGGGTTGGAGAAGGGAGTTAGCCGAGGATAGGGTATAAATGCTGCGGTGGGGATCGAGCTCAAGCGGTGTTCTGTACTGCTGTGGGATTTTTTTACCGAAACGTTACGTTATTTCACTCGGCGGTGGCAATTGAGTAATTGTTTTGAAGCCTGTGGCTAGTTTCTGAAGTCGGACGATCGAGGTAGAAACCCTTTTGCTTTTATTATTAGGTATAGATTAACCCTATAGATATGGAGAAATTTGAACCTTGCACGAACTTCAAATAGATCTATGGTGACGTAGCGGGATGTGTCGAGTTGGAGGAAGGTGAACTCAGCGGCGCGTGGAAGGGCGTGGTCTACCATGATCCATTCGTGCAGGTGCACGTCAGCCTCAGGTAAACCTGAGCGCCAATTTCTACAGACTTGCCTCATAGCAGAGTAGGTGTCCACATACTCCTCATTCGCCAGTAAGCATTCGCCGATCTTGTGAAGTGGTCCGTCAGGCGTGAGAGAGGCCCAGTTCACGGAGGCGCCGCGCTTGGATGCGCCGCCCTCGACGGCGACGGGCTCGGCGGCGACGGGCTCGGATGCGAAGGGCTCGGAGGTGACGGGCTGGGAGGCGACGGGCTGGGAGGCGACGGGCTCGGGGGCGATGGCCGCCGGCGCATTCTTCTTCTCCATCGCCGGCAGGGGAGCGCTCGTACGGCGGTTGGGGTTTTTTTGGAGAAGTTGATGGGACGTGAGAGAGGTGGTTTCGTGCGTGAGCGAGAATGAGACGTACTGTGTGCAGAGGGAGGGAGAGAGGGGCTTACGCGTCCTAAATGCGACCCGCGTCCTACGCGTCCACTATTGCACGTCTGCACCGCAACACGCGTCAACAATGGCACATCTTCCACTTCTGCACCGCAACACGCGTCCTCGAGTCTAACCCTGATAATTTAGATATACTCAGGTATACCCTCGAGTCATATACTAGAATTTTTTGTGTGCTCAGTTTTCGCCTTGAGTGCTAATACTGGCTAGTGCAATATACTCAGTTTTACCCTCAAGTGGCTGGTCAACAGAGAGTCAACAAATGGGATTAACTAGTTAAATGAGTTATTTAATGCGCAAAAAATTCCGAAAAAGAGTGGCACTTACTCATGGAGTCTTTAGCACAAATTGCCACTTCTCAAATCATAGATAAATCATAGATAAATCAAGTTTTACCACAAATTGCCACTTCTCAAATCACCTAGTAGCTATGAAGATGCATGGTTTTCCACAATAAGCTCTACCCAAAACAGCTTTCCCCAAAACATACTTTGTCTGAATGAGGCCATAATTTTCACACTCATGTATATTTGTATTGCAAATAGTTTGAGGTAGGCCAAGATGGGTTTCATTGTACCAAACACGCATTTTCCATTTTTTAAATCTCATATTTGAATCCCTTAGTCTGTTTACTACTCACTTGCCCATGGTTTCTTGATACTACTCAGTTTTGCCCTCTCCCTTCACAAATTCTCACAGACGCCCAACATTGCCCTGATTGGTCAAGCTGATGTCACGCGGATCGTGCCCGCCGATCGTTGATCGTAGGATTTAACGGGCAGGATAACCCCTATCTCTCTCTCTCTGGTCGGGGCCACCACCCTCTCTCTCTGTCGGCGGTTAGCTTCCACCCTCTATGTATGCTTAAGGGTGGTTACCCAGTACGCTAAAGTTTGGTTTTCTGCATTATTTTTCACGAGCTAAATTATAAACTCTTTTAGGCATTATTTTTCACGCAAAAAATGATACACCATCACCAATTTGTTGTAGCCATTACTTTTCACGCAAAAAATGATACACCATCACCAATTTGTTGTAGCCATTACTTTTCACGCAAAAAATGATACACCATCACCAATTTGTTGTAGCCATTACTTTTCACGCAAAAAATGATACACCATCACCAATTTTTTGTAGCCATTACTTTTCACGCAAAAAAATGATACACCATCACCAATTTGTTTAGCCATTACTTCTCACGCAAAAAAAATGATACACAATCACCAATTTGTTTTAGCCATTACTTTTCACGCAAAAAATGATACACCATCACCAATTTGTTTAGCCATTACTTTTCACGCAAAAAATGATACACCATCACCCATTTCTTGTAGCCATTATTTTTCACGCAAAAAATGATACACCATCACCCATTTCTTGTAGCTATTACTTTCCACGCAAAAAATGATAAACCATCACCGATTTGTTGTAGCCATTACTTTTCACGCAAAAAATGATGAACAATTACCGATTTCTTGTAGCCATTACGGTAAAATGATAAAATATCACGAATTACCATTTCTTTTGGGCATTACTTTTCACGGTAAAATGATAAACTAAATCACGAAGTTCCATTTCCGTCAAGATAGTCCGCATTACTTTTTTGTTGAGATATATACCCCCACAACGGTCATCTCCTCCTTAAATTATTGTGTAAACCCCCACAACGGTCACCTCCTCCTTAATTTATTGTGTAAACCCCTACAACGGTCATCTCTCCCTTATAAACACCCACAACGGCCATCCCTTGTGTCAATAGGTTATGCCTCTCTCTTCTTCGTTCACATACACTTGATCATCCATTGCCATGGCTTCCACGTCTCGGACGCGGACCGGAAGGGGAAGGGGAAGGGGAAGGGGAAGGGGCGGCCGGGGTGGTGGATCATCATCATTGCCACCACCACCGTCGTCAACACTGCCATTGATCATAGAGGAGTTCTTCATCGTCATCTATGAAGACCCTCTGGTCAAGAAGGTACGTACGTGTTCCCACATATATGATGCATGTGATTAATTGTGGGCATGTTCTAAAAAACCTTTAATTTCAAACGATCGGCGCTCGATCTCTTTGCAGGCACTTCCAAAAAAGTTTGCGGACTATCTTGACGGCCAGGAGCCAGCTAAGGTGTATCTGCGAGCAGCTGACTGCGGTCCTCGTCTCTAGACCGTGGAGGTCCTATTTGACGGACAAGGCCGGATGTATCTCGACAAGGGTTGGGAGAATTTCGCCATCGCGCACGGTGTGGATTTCGGCTGCTGCGTACACTTCAAATATGAAGGCGATGATGTGCTCAAAGTGAAGGTGTTCGACGGAACAATGTGCAGGAAGTACTACTACTCAGACGACGAAGATACTGACGATGAAAGTGACGACGACGTGAAGCCATGCATCCATCCCCTTTAGATAAGGGGATTGTGACCAAGAATATATATGTAGCTTCATATGCATCGATTTAGAGATCTACTAGCTATTTTCTATATATTTAGAGATCTAGCTATTTTCTATATATTATGCACAATGTTTAGCATAAGAGTCACTTTAGATTAAGCTACGAAAATAGTCACTCGCCATGGGCTGAGGCGGCCCCACAGAGCGGCTCTATATTATATTCTCTAAATAAATAGACAACCCCAGCGGTCATTAGCTGCGGAGGCCCCATAGAGCGGCAATATATGATTTTCTATAAATAAATAGACGACCCCACTGGTCATTGGCTGCGGCAGCCCCACAGAGCGGCAAATATATGTCTTTTCCTGAAAAATAGACGACCCCACTGGTCATTGGCTGCGGCAGCCCTCGGAGCGGCAATATATGACTTTTCCTGAAAAATAGATGACCCCACTGGTCATTGGCTGTGGCAGCCCTATAGAGCGGCCCCATTTGTCAGCACGAGACGGGTCAGAGAGGAACTGCCCTCTTTGCAGCCCCACCCGTCAGATTAACGGTAACGGTAAGGCCTCTGACCTGACGGCAACCCTCCCGTCCGAGCGTCTGCGAGGGGTTTCAAACTAAAGGGAGGGGAAAACTGAGGAAAAACTAACGAGCTGGGGAAAACTGAGCACAACTAAGGACCCGAGGGCACGGAAATAGAAATCCCTTTCATAAATATTCACCTCATTGGTTTTGAAACTAAGTTTTTCAGACGTCCATTCTAACTAGGGTCTCCTAAGGTCAAACAATGGCTCTGATACCAACTTGTCAACACCCGAATTTTTAAGTCCAGATGCCTATTATGCCATCCATCGCAATCCCAGGAATATTGTTTTTGCGAGACATAATAGATTGATATCACAGAACATCATTTATTACAACACATAATTGTCTTACATCAAAGGATCACATGATCCAGTCTTAATACAACATAGTGGATCTAGAGATCCAATTACAAAACACATAGCGGAAGCGAAGTAGCGGTTACGGTCCATCTGTTCCACAGGCAACTGTTGACGTCAGGAGTAGTCCTAGTTATCATATACGTCCTGCTGTCCATCATCCTGGTACTGCTGCTCTCCTTCATAGTCTGGCCATTTGAATAGCCAGGGATAAAGCCATGAGTACTTTAAAGTACTCGCAAACTAATACTAGTGTAAGCAGTATCAACTATAGTAAGGGGGTTCTAAGCTCTAGGTTCATTTGCATAAAGCCAATTTTATTTCATAAGCACTTTAATAGTAAAAGACTCTTTATTTGCCTAACTAACTCAAGTGGGAACATTAGTGTCATTCCCACAACTCTGTTGTGATTCAAGTCAAAGTCACCATTCACCTTTCAAATTCAAGTCACAAGTCATATGTCACATTTTTGAAAATGGTCTGATGACGGAACAGTATGGCCTTTCCAACCGTCCATAACCGTGGACACTGCTATTCGAATAGGTTTACACTCTGCAGAGGTTGTACACTTGTACCACAACTTTTGATTACATCCGTCAGGGATAACCCTGAATAATCATACTCAGTATGAGGATCATCAACCATAACCTTTCACTTACATATCCTAGTATAGGCACCTCTCCCATGAGCTTGGCCTCCCAGTGAAGACAAACCGTCAGCCTGGGAACTGCACAGGGCTTGGGCCGGACATTCACCTCATTTCACGTCATTTCACATCATTTCACTTTCAACGGAGGCAGCCTCAGCATAACCCCTATGACGCTTGTTTAGAGGGAACCCATACTAAGATACATAAACTTCCAGTTAAGCCCTACCCATAATCAGGTATTGTGGGAGTACTTGTAAAATTGGAATGGTATCGCATCCGAACCCAACCATCTGTTTTGTAAAGTTCACCATGTCATTCATACGTCACATTCACCTTCAAAATCTTTCAATAGAATGACTCGTCATTCCAAGGTTTTCAAAGTCATTGGTTTTCACAAGCTCCCATCTAGGGTAGTCACTTTTATTTGTTAGCACTAGCAACTAGTCATGAGGGGTGCTAACTAGCTTTGATTACACTAGGCTAAATTTGATGCTCTTGTGCTATTCTAGACCAAGTGCATCATGAATCAAAAAGTAAATTTTGGATAAACCAAAAGTAATAAAGCTTGTATATAAAAACTTGGGATGGGATCATTAAGCATAAAGTAAAATGTGGGGTGCCTTGCTCTTGTAGAGCTTTGCACTTTGCAAGAATATTAGCTTGCCTTGGTTGGGGTAGTGATCAAAGTTCTCTTCTTCTTCTTCAAAGTAGCCCTCCTCTTCCTGGTAGTCTCCGGTACTAGCGTCTATAAACGAATACGAGGATAACAATCACCAATCAATACTTAAGGGCTAGACTAATCACACAAATGGTTCACATAAGCTATTCTAGCATCACCACATTATTAACATGTTGGTTGACTTTATTTTCTTCTTAAGAAAAATAATTTCCTCTCATTACAAAAATTAATTAGGATTTTTATTTAATTCCTTTGAGAAATAATTTCCTCTCATTGAATCTTGTTAAGATTTAATCTTCTCATATGATAATATATGAACTCATGTTGACCAAGGTCAACACTTCATAATCATCATTTGGGAAAATGATTTAAATGAGGTGACACACCTCATGCAATTTAATACTAACATGATCTAATGTCACCCAATAACTCAATATGAGATTATATAGACCATGGTTACTACCTCATGTTGAATTACTTCAGACAAAGATTTAAATGAGAAGAATACATCTCATATGATTTAATACATAGTTTTGAATAATTTAAATACTACTATTGAAATGATTTAATATTCTCAAGAAGAACATATGGGGTCATGAAGACAAATGTCATCACATCACCTTGAATCACTTGAGAATGTGATTTAAATGAGGTGCTACACCTCATAGATTTAAATTCTTAAATTTGAAAATAATTTAAATGGGCTAGTAATGACTACATAGCCATTATTTGATTCTAACCCATGATCATATGAAGCAACCATGTTATATTTTTACATAATCAACTAGATAAGATGAAATGCGATTTGTGATAGTCGGATTCAACTCAAAATCATTTATGGTTAATTTTTAATAAATGTTTGAAGTTTGAAAAGGCCATGCCTTGTTATTTTTACTATTTGAAATCTACAATGAATCTAAAGATGAGACCAGTGTGGTGGTTTAGATAATTTCATAAGCTTTCCAAATATATAAAATTTGTCAAATTTGGTTCAGTAGATTTCATTCTATTTAAATTTGAAAAAGGAACCAGTAAGAAATTTGACTAAATCGATTTAATTCAAATTCAAATGATTGGGCCAGCGCGGGAAAGAACTTGGGCCAGAGAGAGGGAGAAAGAGTTGGGCCGGCCCAGCTATGCCCACGGTGCACGCGGGCCAACTGACAAGGTGGGGCCCAGGCATCAGCGACGCTTAACGCCGAAACGGTATGAGCAGATAGAGGCCGCACGATTAAAACGAGATCCGACGGCGCTCGAACATCGTCGTCTCCGGCGAGAAGGAGCCACTGGCGCGGCGAGGCTAGGGGGTGGGAGGCTCACCGGCGGCCCGGCGAGGCTGGGCGTTGATGCAGGAAGAAGTTGTCGACGACGGCGAAGCGATTGGTACCGGTGGCGTCGCCGGAGGTGGCTCCAATCAGCGGCGGCGTCTGCGGCGGCTCACGGGACTCCGACGTGAAATTAAGGGGCTACCGGCGGCAATGTGGAGGAGCAAGGGGTCGAGGAGATCGAGAAGAAGGTGGGGAGCGAGATGGTGTGAAGAGAAGGGCTCGGGGGAGGCTCTATTTATAGAGCACGGCTCGGGTTGATCATGGCGGCGATGTTTGGAGCGGCGAAGAGGCAAGGCGAGGACGGCACGAGCTTGCTATCATCATGGTGGTGCTCGAGAGCTTGCTGGCGTAGAAAAAGGGGGACGGGACAGCTCTGGCTATGTCAACGTCTGCGCGGTACCGTGGCGGAGGACGACGATCATGGCGGCGACGTCAGGGCGAGCGCCGGCCAATGGGGATGTCTAGGAGGGAGCAGGTGAGGTGGTGATCACGCGTGCGAAGAGAGAAGGCGGGGGGAGTGCTGACGCGATCGGGCGAGACGGCGTTCTGTCGCGCCCAGAGACGTGCCAGTGCACGCTCTGGCGCGACGTGGCCGGTATGGGCGTGTCTGGGCGCGCGTCGTTTGGCCAGTGTCGTGCTCGTCTCTGGCCAGGGAAGGTACGTGCGTGCGTGAGGGAGTATGGGCAAGCTCGTTGACAAAGTGAAAGTGAGAGGAGAGGGCAGGAGCTGATGATGGCATGAGGTTGGCATGAGGGGCTCGGCATGGTTGAGTTCTTCATCATGCCACCACTTTTATCAGTGCTAAAGTGCATGGTCTGATACAGAGGAGGTACAGGGTCCATAATGATCTCAATTCATCTCTGGTTTAGGCTTAGAACCATTGGGTAAAGGCATGTATGATCAAAGTCAATAATTGCACACCAAGTGTTTGTAATAATTGCCGCAAGAGAAATATCGTGGAATTTTTCAGAGATTTTTGGTGGAGTTGATTTGAATAATATTTGGAGCAGAGTGGTGGTGGTGGTTTGAAAAATGGCACTGGTTTGCAAAGTTTCAAAATGGGGATGATCTTCTCTTTGTCTCAAGATTGCCACTTGTCACCTTTATATTGGGCAATGTAGGCAGAGTCAACTATGATGGTCAACACCAAAAATGTTCATCTTGGTATGGTCTTGGATGAGGTGGAAAGAAGTGAGAGGTTTTAGTTTAAGAATCTCCAAAACCAGGGGCTCAAAGTGGGTAACATTTTATTTTGGGCAGATTTGACCATTATCATATGTGATGAAATTTGACATTTCCTTTGCTTTGATTTGTGTTTATTTGATGCAAAAGTGTTTGTTATTGATATATTTAGGTTTCTCAAGCATTGGCACAAGCCATGGTGGCCTTGGTTGAAGATTTGCAAATTTGGCCATACTCACATAGATGTGTTATTTGCATTTTTCTTATCCTTGTTTCACTTGATTCCTTTGGGCATGGTCTAGGGTCCATTTAGGGTTAGATTAGGTGTAGTGATGGTTTGAAACCATTTGGGCCAAGTAAAATGGCCTAGGTCAAGATTTGGTATTATGGCTATGTGCCACATATGCCTCTATGCATAATTTTATTTTATTTTTGTTTCACCTTTGATTTAGTTGGTAAATGATAGGTTTGCTTTGTTGAGATTTTGCAAACCATCTGAACAAGTAGAACATGGCATAGTTGATTATTTGCAAAAAAAAAAAGCCATAGGCTTACATAGGCCTTTTCTTTTTAATTTAATTTCTTTTTATTTTGTTTTATCTTGGATGGTGAAAAGGATAGGGTTTAGGGTTTAAGATCATTTCAAAATACTTCAACAAACAATCATGGCAATATCACAACATATAAGCATGATCACTATGTATCAAACTTAATTTAATAAAAGTTTTTGTTGGTTCCAAATTTTGGAAATAGGGAAATTCATTTTCTTTGTTTTGAAATTTTTGGGAAGTTACAAACCCTTCCCCCTTAAATAAATCTTGTCCCGAGATTTTAAGAAAAGTTAGGTTCCTAAGAGAGATTGGGCAATTGAGTTAACAGGAAGACATAGTTGGCATGGCCTGGGGTGCTTCTTGGGCTTCAGTGGCATTCATGTGGTAGAGACGGCCGTTGCGGTTGTTCGGGTTCCTTTTAGCTGCAAAGTGGCGCTGTTGCTGGGCAGGTGCAGCGGTATTGGGGGCTGTCTTGGCTAACCTTTTGGGGCACTCATTGGAATAATGACCCACAGTTCCACACTCATAGCAGGTGATGGTTGACTTGTCCTTGGGGTTGACGGGAACAGCGTTGATTCCAGTCCTCGGGGCAGTATTGGGGTTGTTGTTGTTACCATTGGGGTGGTTGTTGTTGTTGTTGTGGTTGTTGTTGTTGTTGTTGTTGTGGTTGTTGTTGTTGTTGCCTCCGGGCTTCGGGGGTCCTCCATTGTTGTTGGTGTAGCTTGGGCGGTAGGTCTGAGCAGGTGGCTTGTTGTGTCTTGGGGTAAATCCTCCAGAGGAGTTGTTGCGGTACTTCTGGGCATTGTTGGGTCCATTCTGATTCATCATCCTGCGCTTGCGGTTCTCGTTGGCTTGATGCAGCTTCCCTTTCATCTGTATGGCTGAGTCCACAAGGGCTTCCAAGTCAGCGAACAGAATGTTCACTAACACAGTTTGCATCTCGTCATGCAGTCCGTTCAGAAATCTCTCCTTCCTTTTCTCGTTGGTGTCGGTTTCATCCGGGGCGTACCTTGACAGAGTGAGGAATCTGTCGCAGTATTCCACCACCGACATCCTTCCTTGTTTGAGTTCCCGGAACTCGTCTCTCATCTTGTTGATCAGTTCTTGAGGCACTGTTGCGGTCAGAAACCCACCGGCGAGCAGCGACGGGCAACACAGTAGAGCCGGGAGGCTCCCAGGACTGCGGCTGGCCCTGGTCCCTCGAGCGACGGCCCGCAAAGACTCGGCACGCACGTCCGATGCTCGGTGCAAGGGCGTGCCACCGACCTATACCTGGTCAGGAAGGTGATGGATTTGCCTCGCTTAGTTTCCTGCATGGCATACACGTAAACATTAAATACGAGCCTCGATCGGCTCTCAGGTTGTCCTGTGAATCGGCTCAAGGAGCCGATCCACCCATGATCCCTACGAGGTGTACGATCAGATGGTGGTCCTGCTTGATCAAAATAAAGCTAAAACGACCTACTACGATTTAGGGTTTTCACCACATAATCGGAACATCCTAGGCGTGATTGAGCCTGGCGGCCACGCACGGTGATCATAAACCGACCCTAGACAAGGCCTAAAAACCAACATGAAGTTGATCCCCGGAACATCTTGTCTAGGGCTAGCAAACTACACCCTACGTGCCACTGGATCCTTCAACCCGTTTGTAAGGCCTAACTATGCGGATATTAAACTAATCCTTGAAGAACAAGGAGCAATCATAACGGATCGGATCTACTAAATAATGATCAAGCGGGGTGCCGCCCTTACACCTAAGATAGGTGTAAGGGCGGCTAGACGTCTAAGGGTTGCACGGACGAAAGCATATGATACGATGAAACAATGCTAACCCCTAACACATCTATGATAACTACGTTGCTCGCCATCAACAAGGCTTCAGCACGAGCAACGCATGAACAGCGAATAAACGTGTACTGCCTAGATCGCAAGATGCGATCTAGGCAGCATGATGCTTATCCGGAAGAAACCCTCGAGACAAGGGAGTTGGCGATGCGCCTAGATTGGTTTGTGGTGAACGTGATTGTTGTTTATTTCAGAAACCCTAGATACATATTTATAGTCCGTAGACTTTCTAACGTGGAAATAATCCCAACCGGGCACGAGCCAAACTCTATCTAACCGACACGTATCCTACTATATTTACAGATACACGGGCAAACTAGCCCAAACTTTGTATACAAGGCCGATTCATGTATTTCTTCCATATGTATTCTTCAAGCCCATCTTAATCGCGGCCCACCTCTGATCCGGTCAAATTATGGTGATAACACATGCCCCCCTGGTTTTGGAAATGACAATTCCAAAATCAATCTGCTTTCTCTTCGTCAGGTCATGTCGTGGCAGAGCAGAACCATCGCAGTATCCATCATCATGATGCCTTGCCTTCTCAACTTCTCCGCGTGACCTGGCAAATTTTTTTTCTTTGGGCACCACTTCCTCGGAAACTGCTGTGGCATTGAATCTCCACTATATCGCCTCTATTTTAACCGTGCCGAACGGTTCGCCACTTCATCCCCTTGCTCTGTTCTGGCCATCGGCACCTAAAAAACCCTCTTCCCCTGTAGCAATGTCTTCCTCTTCCTCCATCTCCTCAGGCCTCTCTTTCCAATCTTCTTCCTCGAGCGAGCAGGAGTGGAACTTTGACCACGTGCCAGATGGCCCACCCGAAGCACTCGTCGGGTCGGATGGTGACTTACCTCTGACCGATGGGGAGGAAGACCTCCAGTTCCTCATCGAAGGGGAGCTGAAGAGCGAGAGCGAAGACAACCTCCACTCCTGGGCGAACTCCACCTCCTCCGACGAGGAGGAGGAAGAAGAAGAAGCGGAGGAAGAAGAGGAAGAGGAGTAGGATGATTCCTCCTCCTCCGCTGGGTATCCGCCGGCGAAGCGCTTCCGCGCTTGGGCGGACAGCGAGGACGATGATGATGACGATGAAGAAGAGGCTCCGGCCGAGGGCTGGGGCAGCGGCGACGAGGAACTCTCCGGGAGCG
>NC_061508.1:159001486-159120720 GCF_022539505.1 Lolium rigidum
GATAAACTCTAACTTCTAAATCGATACATAATTTATTCTACTAAGATACGTGGGCTAACTAGCCCAACTTCTCCGCGAGGCCGCTTCATAGATCTTTCATATGTAATCTTCCAAGCCCATCTTGATCGCGGCCCACCTCCCGATTTAGCCAAAATCTGGTGATAACACATGCCCCCTGGTTTTGGTAATGGTAATTTCAAAACCACTCGTTTTTTCCCCGCAGGGGTCGTATCACGGCAGAGCAGAACCGTCGCAAGCATGCCTCATCATGACGACTTGCCTTCCCAACTTCTCTCGCACGATTTGACAGCTTTGGCACCATGTCCTCGAGAACTGCTCGGAAATTAAAAACCCCCACCTCCTTTTATTTAGCCGCAACGAACAGTTCTCTTCTTTTCCCTTCCGCAGTGGCACTCCAAAAACCCTCCTCTCGCAACCATGTCCTCTTCCTCTTCCTCTTCTTCTTCGTCGGATCCTTCCCACGTGTCCTCTCCAATCCGAGAGTCGACGCCCTCGTGGGGACGCAAGCGGCGTACGACATCCTTGCCCCGACAAAATGGGACAAAGAGGACCATGACTCCTCCGTCCGGTCCGAGGATGACAAATCCCAAACCGACGGGGAGAGCGATCTCCGCTTCCTTGGCCGGCGAGGAAGCGGTGGTGGAGAGCGAAGACGACCGCCTCTCCTGGGCGGACTTCACCACCTCCGAGGAGGTGAAGGAAGAGGGAGAGGAGGAAGAGGATGAAGACGGCTCCTCCGATGAGCCGCCGGCCAAACGCCGCTGCCTCTGGCCCGGGAACTTCAGCGACGTCGATAGTGACGACGTCGACGAAGAAGACGAAGACGACGAGGGTCCTATCGGCGGCCGCTGGAGCAGCGACGACGAACCGGCGGGGAGCAGCACCGGCGGTGGCGACGACGGCGACGACGACGACGACGAGGGCAGCAGCGGCCCCTAGATAGGGTCTTAGCATAGGACTAGCAATAGCAGACGGGACAATGTATCCCCCTAGTCTTCTCTTTTGAGGGCAATCAGCTCTTCTCTCGTAAGAAATCGGCTCATTAATGAAGAAATTCCCCAACTCGATTTTGCCGATTCCCTTCATGATAATTTAGCCGATTGTATTCCCTCCCGATTCTCGCCGATTGCCATACTAGACCATGCCCAACAAGCCGATGGCACCACATCGGCCTCCCACACTAGATTTCGAGATAGATCCATCCAGACCCAAACTCCTTGCCACACAAGTCCAAGCCTTATTCGCGCGAATCCACAGATCTCATTCAAGATGACATGTTGGACCTAGCGGCAAAACTCCTGAAATGATGTCAGGTCTCCTTTTCCTTATTCTCCCCGAATTCTGCTCGTTCAGCTCCGACAGCTTCCCTCTACAATAAACACCGTCTTTTGAACGAGCCGACACGAAGAGCGGGCCCACTTTGACAGAGTTGGTTAGACTTCAAGGGCGAGCTGCCCCCCGAGCCTTTAGCCAAGGCGAGGGTAAAGGATGGACCATCACCATTGAGATTTCGGGCGGGCTCAACCATGTCCAAGAGAGCTATCCCGCAGGGCCACCAGCCGATCACCTCCCTTCCGTTGAGGGTCCATACAGCCGATCCAGCAAGTTATGATAATTTTGCAACATAAACACCGTTCTTCAGGTAACTTGCGGTGCAGAGCTCGGCCGATCCCAACGAGATCGGCTCCCCGGAGCAGAGACCTTCAAAGTGAGCTGCCCCCCGGGCCTTCAAGGTGAGAATAGCAGCGAGCTGATTACGTCAATCATCCTTGGTTTCTAACTCACAACGCCGTATCAACCGATTTAGAACAAATCGGCTCCTTTAGAATGAGGGAATTTCAGGACGAGCCGCCCTCCCCCGAGCTTCTTTAGTCCAAACCTTGCGCCTTGCTGATCAGACCAGCTCATCATCTTCGGCAGGCTGAAGCAACTTCCGGTGAGGACGTTTTCGTGTTTCTGACGCTCTCCAGACTCTTGGAGGGAACTACCCTCTCTGCTCTTAAGTCGATGCCTGCTGCATCGGCTATGCTTTTTTTTGTTTTTTTTTTTTTATTTTCTCCGGCCGACTTGTATATCGGCCCCCCATGTTCCAATACCCATCAACAGAAGATGAAATGGTTCTGTTGCACACCCTCGTATTCTATATACCTGGGTGCCCCCCCGAGCCGATTCTGTCAAGAGAATTGATGGTATCGGCTCGTTGGATAACATGTTGAACCCAGTGCAGAATGGTGGGTGAGGATATTCCCGGCCGATCATCGGAATCGGCCTCCACGTTGTTTGCTCGGTGAAGGTCTTGTAATGCTCCTTCACAGATCCCCGGGGCCGATCACAAGGATCAGCCTCGCCGACTTGCACATTGCTTGGCTTCAACTACATGGTCGGCCGGTGGATAAAACTAGCTTAACCCTTCCCTTCGTTACATCGATGCGCTCGCAGCCGTCCAATTTGATGCCTGAGAGGGGTTCTTGGCCTGCCGCTTCCCATGCATTCATGCCGGCCGTTGAGACTTCAGCCGAGTCGTCGGCTTGGACGACCTCCACCTCATCACCATCCCACTGTATTATGCATTGGTGCATCGTGGAAGGAATGCAGCAGCTTGGCGTGGATCCAATCTCTTTCCCGAAGAAACAAGCATAGCTGCTCGTGCTATCAACGATAAAGAACGCCGTAGGGATGGTTTTCCTTCCTACGGTCGCATCCACGTTCGGAACTCCCCGTGCTTCGGATGCTTGGCCGTTGAAATCGCTCAACGTTACGTTGGTCTTGATTAGATCCGAACTCGAGCGTCCCAGCCGACGTAGCATAGAGTATGGCATGATGTTAACTGCCGCTCCGGTGTCTACCAGCATCCTGTTTACAGGCCTCCCATCAATATACCCTCGTAAGTACAGGGCCTTCAGATGCCTGTAGCTCCTGTCTCGTGGCTTCTCAAAGATAACCGGCCGTGGGCCGCAGGCAAGTTGTGCCACGGAGGTCTCGTCTAACCCTGGGGCATTGAACTCCGAAGGGAGGATGAACACCATATTTGTGCCAGCCCGATGTTTCATCATCGGCTTTTCTCTCGTTTGGGGCGCCACTCTTTTCTTTGTGGCTGACCTTCCTCGTCCAGTGGTTCGCAGGATTTTGGCGGCCAAATCAGGCCGTGCTTTCCTTAGCGTGCGCAGGTATAATCTTTCGCTTCTTCCAACTCACGCAGACGCTGGACTTTTTGCTCCCGGGAACGGCCGAGCCCATCAGTGGCACCATCTCGGGCTGATGATATTTGTATTCTTCGCCACCGTCCTCCAGCTCCTCGAGACCTTCCATCTGAGGGGACTCAGCACGCTTGTTCCGATGCGGGAAAGGCCCTAGCCGGCCGAACACGTACACGTTAGCGGCACCCTTCTTCCTTTGTTTGCATTCCGGGCAGTCCTCGATTGTTGGCAATCGGCTCATCCCCGAGTCCCAGCGAATGTTTGAAGAACGGGCATTCCCAGTGCTTATCCATGTCACTCCGTCCCCTTGGCCTCCCTTCGGCGCGACGACCGTACCCGTTGTTGCTTCTACCATGTTGGCGGTGACCTTCCGACCTCGGCATCGGACCGGACATTCTCCTCCTCGTCGCCGCCGTAGCGCCGACGTCGGTCTTGGTGTTGCTCGTATTTGCCGAGAGGGTGCTTAGAGTGTGGGCGTTGATACCGCATGCTTCTTATTCCCTCCCTTGCCGGTACCGCATGTCCTCACCTCGGGGTTGGCCGCGCGGATCGGCCCCTTCTTCATCCTTGCCACGGGAGTGGCTGCTTCTGTTTCCTCTTTGCCGTGGTAGCTTGCAGCTCTTGCCACATTGACACCAAAGGAACACTTTGGCCGATTTATGGGGTGGCTGAGATCCACCGTGTCGACACCGGGCCCCGGGCGTGGGTTCGTACCAAGCCCGATATCATGCGGCCGGGTCTTCTCAGCGGAGCCGATGAGTTCGGCTCCAAGGGTTGCCTTGATCCCGTCATGTTCCCTTCTGAGCTCCTTGGGTAGATCCCCATGCTTCAGAGACTTGGTGCGCTCCTTCAACGGGGTGGAGAGATCTCTCTCCTTAAGCGCGCCCGGGCGTGGAGCCCCTCCCCCGACGTCATGGGGGTGGGTTCGGTGGGAGGAGCCGAAGAGTGCGGCTTCGAGGATGGCTTTGATCTCGTCGCAGGTGATCGGCGTGCCGTCCGCCATCTCAGATGTAGATGGCGATGTGGTCGATGTAGACGATATGTCCCACCGGGCGTGCGTGAATGTGTTGACTGCCAAAACCCACCGGCGGGCAGCGGCCTTGTCAACACCGTAGAGCCGGGGAGCCTAGAGCTGCGGCTGGCTGAGACCCCTCCGAGCGATGGCCCGCAATGCTCTTCTGGTCACACGCGGCGTTGCGAGGTGCAGGGCGTGCCACCTGACCTATACCCGGTCGTGAAGGTGATGAGATTGCCTCGCTTAGTTTCCTGCGGGGCATACATGTAAACGTTAAATACGAGCCTCGATCGGCTCTCAGGTTATCCTGTGAATCGGCTCAAAGAGCCGATCCACCCATGATCCATACGGGGCGTACGAATACTTGGTGGTCCTGCTTGATCAAGATGAAGCTAATGAGATCTACGACGATTTAGGGTTTTCACCACATAATCGGATCATCCTACTCCAGGTTGGGCCAGATGGCCACGCACGGTACTCGTAAGCCGATCCTAAACAAGGCCAAAAAACCAACATGAAGTTGATCCTAGGAACATCCCGTTTAGGACTTGCGAACGCCACCCTACGTGCCACAGGATCCTCCCCCTTGTAAGGCCAAACTATTGCGGATATTAAACTAATCCTTGTAGAACAAGGAGCAATCGTAACGGACCAGCATCTACTAAATAATGATCAAGCGGGGTGCCGCCCCACACCTGAGATAGGCGTGAGGACGGCTAGATATGCAAGGGTTGCACTACGTAAGCATGCTTAAACGAAGAACAATGCTAACCCTAACACATCTAATGATAACTACGTTGCTCGCCATCAAAAGCGCTTCAAGTACGAGCAACGCATGAACAACGTGGAGCTTGTGCTGCCTAGATCGCAAGATGCGATCTAGGCAGCATGTCGCTTACCCGATAGAAACCCTCGAGACGAAGGAGTTGGCGATGCGCCGAGATTGGTTTGTTTTTGGGGTTGAACGTGAGTTGTTGTTTATTCCATAAACCCTAGGTACATATTTATAGTCCAGGGGACTTTCTAATGTGGATGTGCACTAAGCCGTGCACGAGATAAACTCTAACTTCTAAATCGATACATAATTTATTCTACTAAGATACGCGGGCTAACTAGCCCAACTTCTCCGCGCGAGGCCGCTTCATAGATCTTTCATATGTAATCTTCCAAGCCCATCTTGATCGCGGCCCACCTCCTGATTTAGCCAAAAT
Organism: Lolium rigidum; assembly: GCF_022539505.1. Classification (NCBI taxonomy): domain Eukaryota; kingdom Viridiplantae; phylum Streptophyta; class Magnoliopsida; order Poales; family Poaceae; genus Lolium; species Lolium rigidum. The sequence goes on from NC_061508.1 coordinate 159,006,931, forward strand.
CTGGTGATAACAGCAGCGTGCTCTTAATGTGTTGCCTAGTGCATCTACTCAGCGCTGCAATTTGTTCCAAACCAAAGCTTTGGTTGGTCCTGACAAGGCTTGCAAGGTCATTATTGATGGCGGGAGTTGCCGCAATTTAGCAAGCAAGGAGTTATGCACCAAGCTGAAGTTGAAGTACCTACCGCACCCGCATCCATATTATATTCAGTGGTTGAGCGACAATGGTGAGATGAAGGTAAACCATATGGTGCGTGTTGAGTTTGAGATTGGACCGTATAAGGATTGCATTGATTTTGATGTGGTTCCTATGACGGTTTGTCACCTCTTATTGGGTCGGCCTTGGCTCTATGACCGTTCTGTGCAACACAATGGCCGAGCCAATACATATCACTTGGAGTACAAGGGCAAGAAAATTAACTTACGACCTATGTCACCACAACAGATTGTCAATGAGTCTCGTCAGAAGATTGAAGTGAATTTGGAGGATGCATCCATAGATAGGCGAGAGAATTGTAATGCCGTGAGTGATATAACGAAAAGTGAGAGAGTGAATTCCTTAGTCTCATTAGCCACCAAAGAAGACATGAGAGAATTTAGTGAGGATCCTACGGCCATGCCTCTTGTGCTTTTGTACAGGGGTACGGTTTTGGTTTCTAACGACATGACCCCTCTTCCTCTTGGTGTTTCTAGTGTTTTGCAGGAATTCGGCGACGTGTTTCCGGAGGAGGTACCCGCAGGACTACCACCATTGCGAGGTATTGAGCATCAAATTGACTTGATTCCCGGAGCATCGCTGCCCAATAGGGCGCCATATCGCACTAATCCCGAAGAGACGAAGGAGATACGAAGCAAGTACAAGCGCTACTCGACAAAGGTTATATCCGCATAAGCCTTAGTCCTTGTGCTGTTCTCGTTATTCTAGTTCCTAAGAAAGATGGTACTTGGCGTACGTGCGTAGATTGTAGAGCTATAAACAACATTACTATTCGATATCGTCATCCTATTCCCCGTTTAGAGGATATGCTAGATGAATTGAGTGGTGCTGCTTGTGTTCTCTAAAATTGATTTGCGTAGTGGTTATCATCAAATTAGGATGAAAGAAGGGGATGAGTGGAAAACCGCCTTTAAAACAAAATTTGGTTTATATGAGTGGTTAGTAATGCCTTTTGGGTTAACTAATGCACCTAGCACTTTCATGAGACTAATGAACCATGTTTTGCGTGAATTTATTCGCAAATTTGTGGTTGTATACTTTGATGACATACTAATCTACAGCCGCAATGAATCTGATCGTACTATACATATTCGACATGTTTTGCAAGTGTTGCGTGATAATAAACTCTATGGTAATCTTGAGAAGTGCACATTTTGCAAAGATAAGGTCATATTTCAGGTTATGTTGTCTCTAAGCATGGAGTAGAAGTAGATGTCTCTAAAATTGAAGCTATTCAAAATTGGCCTACTCCCATGAATGTGAGTCAAGTTAGAAGTTTTCATGGTCTAGCTGGGTTTTATCGCCGTTTTGTGCCCAATTTTTCTACTATTGCTGCACCTTTGAATGAATTGACTAAAAAGGGTGTTGTCTTTGAGTGGGGCGTTGCCCAAGATCATGCTTTTGATGAACTGAAACGATTGTTAACTTCTGCACCATTGCTTGCACTTCCTGATTTCAATAAGCAATTTGAGATTGAATGTGATGCTAGTGGTATTGGAATTGGTGGTGTGTTGATGCAAGAGGGTCGCCCAATTGCATATTTTTCTGAGAAACTTTCTGGTGCTAAGTTGAACTATCCTATATATGATAAAGAATTGTATGCTTTAATTAGAGTTCTTGAGGTTTGGCAACATTATTTGTGGCCAAAAGAATTTATCATACATTCTGATCATGAAGCTTTAAAATACCTGAAAGCCCAATCTACTTTGCATAAGCGTCTAGCTAAGTGGGTTGAGTTCATTGAGTCTTTTCCATACATTATTAAACATAAGAAGGGAAAAGATAATATTGTTGCCGATGCTCTATCTAGGAAGAATATGCTATTAACTCAACTTGATGTTAAAATTCCTGGTTTAGAGATACTATGTGATTTGTATGCTATCGATCATGATTTTGCTGAACCATATCGCTTATGTGCTCTTGGTAAAGCATGGGAAAAATATCACATACATGATGGGTTCTTGTTTAGAGCTAACAAACTATGTGTTCCCGAATCGTCTGTGCGTTTGCTCTTATTGCAGGAATCACATGCTGGAGGTTTGATGGGTCACTTTGGGCGTGAGAAGACGCTACTCATGCTCGCTGATCATTTTTATTGGCCAAAGATGAGGCGGGACGTGGACAGGTATGTGAAGAGGTGCATTAATTGCAACAAGTCCAAGTCCAAGCTGAAGCCTCACGGTTTGTATACTCCGTTACCGGCACCTACTACACCTTGGGAAGATATTAGTATGGATTTTGTGTTGGGTTTGCCGCGTACTAAAAGGGGCCATGATTCTATATTTGTGGTAGTGGACAGATTTTCTAAGATGTCACACTTTATTGCTCGCCACAAAAGCGACGATGCGTCGCATATTGCTAACCTGTTTTTCAGGGAGATTGTTCGACTACATGGAGTCCCGAAGACTATTGTTTCTGATCGTGATGTGAAGTTCATGAGCTACTTCTGGAAGACACTTTGGAGAAAGCTGGGGACAAAGCTACTCGTTCAGTACTACTTGTCATCCCCAAACCGATGGTCAAACCGAGGTGGTGAATCGAACCTTGTCACAACTGTTGAGATCCATGATCAAGAAGAACCCGAAGGAGTGGGAAGAGTGTTTGCCGCATGTGGAGTTTGCTTACAACAGTGGCGGTACATTCTACCACTGGAGCTGTGTCCTTTTGAGGTGGTGTATGGTTTCAAACCCATTACTCCACTTGACTTGTTGCCTTTACCCATACATGAGAGAGTTAATATGGAGGCATCCAAGAGGGCAGATTTTGTGCGTAAGATCCATGTGAAGACTAAAGAGTTAATAGAGAAGAAAGGCAAGAGCAATGCTGCAAGGATGAACAAGAAGCGCAAAGAGATGTTGTTCAAGCCTGGTGATATGGTCTCGGGTACATTTTCGCAAGGATAGGTTCCCGAAGCTGCGGAAGTCTAAGTTGAAGCCTCGTGGTGCTGGTCCTTACAAAGTGCTTGCCAAGATCAATGATAATGCATACTCGATAGATCTTCCGAGTTGATGAGTTTGGTGTCGGTAATTCTTTCAATGTTGCTGATTTGACACCATATGACGGAGAAGACCTTGGAGCGTCGGGGTCGATGCCTTTTGAAGGGGGGAGATGATGAGGACATCCCTACCTCACTACTACCTCCGTCATTAACAAATGAAGATGAACCTGCTTCGTGAAGCTCAAGTCCAATGAAGTTCGGATTGGACCAATTACAAGAGCTCGTGCGAAGCTACTTAAACAACAGGTGAACTTGTTTCTAAACGGTACTTTGATTGATGAGAACTTTATACTGCCTAAGTCCTATTACTTATGTATCATCAGGTATCAAGAGGAGACATGCATCGCACGAGGAGAGGAGCAGCTGGACGTCAAGAAGGCCGTGAAGCTGGACATGGAGCTGGACATGAAGATATCTCATGGACGCGCGAGGGAGGAGCGGGAGGAATGGGCGAGAGGAGAAGAAGAAGTCCGGAGCCGGTCCGAACCCGGTCCGACCGGCCCCAGACCGGCCAGCCCGGTCCTCGGCCCGGTCGACCGGTCGTAAACCGGCCACCAACCGGAGGAAATTTATCGTACGGGCGAGACCGGAAATCTTCGCAGCTTTCCCGGTTTCCGACCGGTTGACCGGACCACCGACCGGACCGGCCGGTCCACAGCCCGGTTGACCGGACCACAAACCGGACCGTCCGGTCCACGGCCCGGTCGACCGGATCCCAAACCGGACCAGGTCCGAGTCCTGTCTCGACCGGATCTATTCCGGGTCGGTTATTTTTGTATCTTTTCGACCGGAACTCGTCCCGGACACCTATATAAGTGCCCGGGACGCCCCCTAGTTGCTTTAGACCACGTTTAAGATAAACCCTAGTTCTTAGTTGTTTGCTCTGCAAAACTATTGAATTCCCTACACCATATTGCTTGGATATTGTGTAGATCCCGTTTAAGTCTTGTGTGATCTGCTGTTCCATTGGGAATTAGACGGTTGCAACTTACCGCTTCGTGGTCGGCGGCTACGTGCGCAAGTGTGTGGAGTTGCGAATATCTTGCAGTGGTTGAGAGCTGTTGCATCCGGCGACGGGGACCAATCGAGAGATCTCGTTGCGTCATACAAGTTATCATCCACTACATCGTCGTGTTTCTCCGCTGCCATCACCCCGTGATCATCATCACCACCGTTGCTTACTGAGAAGATCGGGCCACCCCTTATCAGCCTATCCACGTCGTCTTGCTCTCTCGACTTGTCCTTGACGTGGCGCTCATATCTCTCCTCGTCGCGATCATGCCGACGGTGTCTCCTGGCGTCCCTAGCCAGACGATCTCTTTCATCATCGTCGTTGTATCGCCGGCGTTGGTCATATTGACCCACATACTTGTTGAGGAGGTGATCGAGAGAGAGGTCGCCGATATCTTACGTTCCTCACTTCTCCCTCTGTGATGTAGCGCGTGCCATCGTGACGGAGCCGATCGCGTGGAGCGGCTTCCTCTGTGTCCTTGTTATGAGAGCAGCTGCCCTCATCTCCGTCCTTACCAGAGTGGTGCCCAGGTCCTACCATGTTGATATTGCACGAGAATCCTGGCTGGCACCCTCCATGGTAAGTGCACTCCACCATGTTAACGGCGGGGAAGGGGTGTGTGTCGACCTTCATGGCGTACTGGCTGAAAATTAGACGCCCTTGTTCTATCGCCATTTGGACCTGCTGACGCCACACCCTGCAGTCGTTGGTGGCGTGGGTGAACGTGTTTATGCCACTTGCAGTATGGCTTTCCGTTCAGCTCCTGCACCGTGGGGATCTTGTGGCCTTCGGGTATCTTGAGTAAGAGGTCGAAAATCTGCTCAGCTTTGGTCACGTCGAAGTCAAACCCTTTTGGAGGACCTTGTGGCTTAACCCATTTACAGGACACGGGCCTTGCCCCCCGAGTCCATTCAGCCACTGCTAGCTCTTGATCTCCCGCAGCACCTTCATCTTCATCTGCCTCAACCAGGACCACCGCACGCTTGAATTTATCCTGGTATACATCTGGGTGGCGCTGTTCATATGCCGACGGCTTCGCACCATGTGCGCCGGTGAAGGGTAGTCTGCTTGGGAGGCCACGTCCTTGATCGATGATGAGAGACCCACCACCGCCAACTCGACTGCTTCTTTTTCAGTCACATGAACCGAATAGCATCGGTTCCTAACGGTCCTGAAGCGCTGGACGTATTCTGACACTGTTTCCCCGCGCTTCTGTCGTACTTGTGCTAGATCGGCAATGCTAGCCTCGGAAGCTTCTGAGTGATACTGCACGTGGAACTGCTCTTCCAACTGCTTCCAAGTCCGGATTGAATTTGGTGGCAGCGATGTGTACCACCCGAAAGCCGATCCTGTGAGGGACTGTGCGAAGAACCTCACACGCAGCTCGTCTGATGCTGAGATCGTGCCCACCTGTGCCAAATATCGGCTCACATGCTCGATGGAGCTGGAACCATCTGATCCATTAAACTTGGTGAAATCAGGGAGCCGATATTTGGGTGGTAGCGGGATCAACTCGTACTCGTTGGGGTACGGCTTGGAATAGCCGATTGTCCTCCTTTTCGGCATCATGCCGAACTGGTCTTTCAGGATTGTACGGATCTGATCCGCGGTGATGGCTGCAGGCGTCGAACTGCGAAGATTCGCCGGGGTGGCATACTTAGCCAGCCATGCTTGCTTTTCCAGCTCTGAGCCAACTGCAGGAGCTGAGCTCTGGAGGTTTGTCGGAGTGGCATACTTAGCTAGCCACGTCTGCTTCTCAAGATCTGTTCCCGAAGCTCCTCCTGCTGTTCCGGAAGTCCCTGCTGTTGCAGCCTGGTTCGAGAGCGCCCAGTTACTGCAGTGTGGCACGTATGCGCACGTGTATCCGTGAGGGATCTCCTTAGGTGCCTCATGCAAGAATTGGTAGTCACTAGGGTCACCACCGATCTTGTAGACGACGTATGCCGATGAACTCGGCACTTCTGGTGCTGCCAACGCGAACGGCAGCGGTGGACGGGACTGGAGTGGCATCTCTCCTTGGTGAGTCCCCAGAGCTGGTCCCGACGGAGAATACTGATGGCTCATGATTTCCTGGATCACACGCACAGCGACACGCTCCAAAGTGTTCACCGAGGCTCTCGGAATGGCGGTGCAGCGAATGAGCCACCATGAAGTTAATCTCCCGCCGCAGCGTCCCGGTGCGTTCTTCTCGACGGGGTGGACAGGGTCCACTCCATCGAGCGCGCCTTTAGGTGAGAACCCTTTCCACCCGATGCCATGTGAGCGGGTTCTGTGAAAAGAGCCGATGAGGTCGGCTTCGAGGACTCGCTTTGATCTCGTCATGCTTCTTCTTGAGCTCCTCGGCTAGATCCTCGTACTTGATCGGAGTGCCTTCCGCCATCTCAGATGTAGATGGCGATGCGGTTGATGTCGAAGATGGTCCCACCGGGCGTGCCAGAATGTGTTGCGGTCAGAAACCCACCGGCGAGCAGCGACGAGCAACACTGTAGAGCCGGGAGGGCCCCAGGACTGCGGCTGGCCCTGGTCCCTCCGAGCGACGGCCCGCAAAGCCTCGGCACGCACGTCCGATGCTGATGCAAGGGCGTGCCACCTGACCTATACCTGGTCAGGAAGGTGTTGGATGTGCCTCGCTTAGTTTCCTGCATGGCATACACGTAAACATTAAATACGAGCCTCGATTGGCTCTCAGGTTGTCCTGTGAATCGGCTCAAGGAGCCGATCCACCCATGATGCGTACGAGGTGTACGATCAGATGGTGGTCCTGCTTGATCAAAATAAAGCTAAAACGACCTACTACGATTTAGGGTTTTCACCGCATAATCGGAACATCCTACTCGTGATTGAGCCTGGCGGCCACGCACAGTGATCGTAAGCCGACCCTAGACAAGGCCTAAAAACCAACACGAAGTTGATCCTCGGAATATCCTGTCTAGGGCTAGCAAATTACACCCTACGCGCCACTGGATCCTTCAACCCGTTTGTAAGGCCTAACTATGCAGATATTAAACTAATCCCTGAAGAACAAGGAGCAATCATAACGGATCGGATCTACTAAACAATGATCAAGCGGGGTGCCGCCCTTACACCCAAGATAGGTGTAAGGGCGGCTAGATATCTAAGGGTCGCACGACGATAGCATATGATACGATGAACAATGCTAACCCTAAAACATCTATGATAACTACGTTGCTCGCCATCAAAAAGGCTTCAGTACGAGCAACGCATGAACAACGAATAAACGTGTACTGCCTAGATCGCAAGATGCGATCTAGGCAGCATGATTCTTACCCGGAAGAAACCCTCGAGACAAGGGAGTTGGCGATGCGCCTAGATTGGTTTGTGGTGAACGTGATTGTTGTTTATTTCATAAACCCTAGATACATATTTATAGTACGTAGACTTTCTAACGTGGGAATAATCCCAACCGGGCACGAGCCCAAACTCCATCTAACTGACACGTTATCCTACTATGGTACAGATACACGGGCAAACTAGCCCAAACTTTGTATACAAGGCCGATTCATGTATTTCTTCCATATATATTCTTCAAGCCCATCTCCAATCGCGGCCCACCTCTGATCCGGTCAAATTCTGGTGATAACAGGCTTTAAGTAGGCGGAAGGGCAGGTCAGGAGGCGTCACGAGGGGCCCACACAGCAGGGCCGCGCGGCCAGGGCCCAGGCCGCGCCGCCCTGTTGTGTCGCCACCTCGTGGCCCCACTTCGTCTCTCCCTCGGACTTCGGAAGCTTCGTGCAAAAATAGGACCCCGGGCGTTGATTTCGTCCAATTCCGAGAATATTTCCTTACTAGGATTTCTGAAACCAAAAACAGCGAAAAACAAGCAATCGGCTCTTCGGCATCTCGTCAATAGGTTAGTGCCGGAAAATGCATAATAATGACATATAATGTGTATAAAACATGTGAGTATCATCATAAAAGTAGCATGGAACATAAGAAATTATAGATACGTTTGGGACGTATCAAGCATCCCCAAGCTTAGTTCCTACTCGCCCTCGAGTAGGTAAACAATAACAAAGATAATTTCTGAAGTGACATGCTATCATAATCTTGATCATACTATTGTAAGCATATGAGATGAATGCAGCGATTCGAAGCAATGATGAAGATAATGAGTAAACTAATGAATCATATAGCAAAGACTTTTCATGAATATTACTTTCAAGACAAGCATCAATAAGACTTGCATAAGAGTTACTCATAAAGCAATAAATTCGAAGTAAAGGCATTGAAGCAACACAAAGGAAGATATAAGCTTCAGCGGTTGCTTTCAACTTCAACATGTATATCTCATGGATAATTGTCAACACAAAGCAATATAACAAGTGCAATAAGTAAACATGTAAGAATCAATGCACACAATTGATACAAGTGTTTGCTTCTAAGATAGAAAGAAGAGGCAAACTGACTCAACAATAAAGTAAAAGATAGGCCCTTCGCAGAGGGAAGCATTGATTACTATATTTGTGCTAGAGCTTTTCATTTTGAAAACAAGAAACAATTTTGTCAACGGTAGTAATAAAGCATATGAGTTATGTATAAGACATCTTATAAGTTGCAAGCCTCATGCATAGTATACTAATAGTGCTCGCACCTTGTCCTAATTAGCTTGGGTTAACACCGATTATCATTGCATAGCATATGTTTCAACCAAGTGTCACAAAGGGGTACCTCTATGCCGCCTGTACAAGGGTCTAAGGAGAAAGCTCGCATTGGATTTCTCGCTTTTTATTATTCTCAACTTAGACATCCATACCGGGACAACATAGACAACAGATAATGGACTCCTCTTTAATGCGTAAGCATTTAACAACAGTTATTATTCTCATAAGAGATTGAGGATTAGCTGTCCAAACTGAAACTTCCACCATGAATCATGGCTTTAGTTAGCGGCCCAATGTTCTTCTCTAACAGTATGCATACTCAAACCATTTGATTGTGAAAACCGCCCTTACTTCGTACAAGACGAACATGCATAGCAACTCACATGATATTCAACAAAGGTAAAAGAGTTGATGGCGTCCCCGTAAAACATGGTTACCGCTCAACAAGCAACTTACTAAGAAATAAGACACATAAGTACATATTCTTCACCACGATAGTTTTTAAAGCTATTTGTCCCATGAGCTATATATTGCAAAGGTAAAGAATAAAAATTTTAAAGGAAGCACTCAAGTAATTTACTTTGGAATGGCGGAGAAATACCATGTGGTAGGTAGGTATGGTGGACACAAATGGCATGGTTATTGGCTCAAGGATTTGGATGCACGAGAAGAATTCCTCTCAATACAAGGCTAGGCTAGCAAGGTTGTTTGAAGCAAACTCAAGTATAAAAGGTGCATCAAAGCTCACATATAAACATATTGTAGCTATTATAAGACTTTACATTGTCTCCTTGTTGTTCAAACACCTCAACCAGAAAATATCTAGACTCTAGAGATCAATCATGCAAACCAAATTTTACAAGCTCTATGTAGTTATTCATTAATGAGTACAAGGTACATGATGCAAGAGCTTAAACAAGATCTATATGAGCACAACAATTGCCAAGTATCACATTATTCAAGACATTAAACCATTTACCACATGCGGCATTTTCCGTTTCCAACCATATAACAATGAATGAAGTAGTTCAACTTTCGCAATGAACATTAAAGATGAAGCTAAGAACACATATGTTCATACGAAACAGCGGAGCGTGTCTCTCTCCCAAACAAAGAATGCTAGGATCCGATTATTCAAACAAAAACAAAAACAAAAACAAACAGACGCTCCAAGTAAAGCACATAAGATGTGACGGAATAAAAATATAGTTTCACTAGAGGAACCTGATAAGTTGTCGATGAAGAAGGGATGCCTTGGGCATCCCCAAGCTTAGACGCTTGAGTCTTCTTAAAATATGCATGGATGAACCACGGGGGCATCCCCAAGCTTTGACTTTTCACTCTTCTTGATCATATTGTATCATCCTCCTCTCTTGACCCTTGAAAACTTCCTCCACACCAAACTCGAAACAAACTCATTAGAGGGTCAGTGCATAATTCATATATTCAGAGGTGACATAATCATTCTTAACACTTCTGGACATTGCTCAAAGCTACTGAAAGTTAATGAAATAAAGAAATCCATCTACCATAGCAAAACAGGCAATGCGAAATAAAAGGCAGAATCTGTCAAAACAGAACAGTTCGTAAAGACGAATTTTAAAGTGGCACCAGACTTGCTCAGATGAAAATTCCCAAATTGAATGAAAGTTGCGTACATATCTGAGGATCACGCACGTAAATTGGCAGATTTTTCTGAGCTACCTACAGAGAGGCAGGTCGAAATTCGTGACAGCAAGAAATCTGTTTCTGCGCAGCAATCCAAATCTAGTATTGGCTTTACTATAAAATTCTTTACTTGGCACAACAATGCAATAAAATAAAGGTAAGGAGAGGTGGCTACAGTAGTAAACAACTTCCAAGACTCAAATATAAAATAAAGTGCAGAAGTAAAATAATGGGTTGTCTCCCATAAGCGCTTTTCTTTAACGCCTTCAGCCTAGGCGCGTAAAGTGTGTATCAAGTATTGTCAAGAGATGAAGCATCAACATCGTAAGCTCCCCCATCCGTGGTGGTACTAAGGGCTTTGTCAATTTTAGGCCTATAATAATATTTTTTTGGTTTAGGCACTTTAGAGACAAACATAAACTTTTGCTCCTTACCCACATAAGCTTTCTCTTTAAACTTAAGAGAAGAAAAAGTTGAACCCAAGGTTCCCATAGCTTCTTCAAGTTCACTAATCCTATGGATTCGATTATCATGAGTAGCACAAGTTTCTAAAACAGAAATTCTTTCATTAATTCCACCTAGAGATTTATCAAGTTTATCAGTGCTATTAAGTAATATTGTAAATGCAAGTAACTAATTTTTTTGTGTTTTTGATATAGAGATCAAGACAGTAAATAAAGTAAAGCTAGCAACTAATTTTTTTTGTGTTTTGATATAAGTGCAGCAAACAAAGTAGTAAATAAAATAAAGCAAGACAAAAACAAAGTAAAGAGATTGGAAGTGGAGACTCTCTTGCAGCGTGTCTTGATCTCCCCAGCAACGGCGCCGTGAAATTTGCTTGATGCGTGTAGTTGACACGTCCGTTGGGAACCCCAAGAGGAAGGTGTGATGCGCACAGTAGCAAGTTTCCCTCAGTAAGAAACCAAGGTTTAATCGAACCAGTAGGAGTCAAGAAGCACGTTGAAGGTTGTTGGCGGAGGAGTGTAGTGCGGCGCAACACCAGGGATTCCGGCGCCAACGTGGAACCTGCACAACACAATCACAGAACTTTGCCCCAACGTAACAAGCGAGGTTGTCAATCTCACCGGCTTGCCGTAAACAAAGGATTAGATGTATAGTGTGGATGATGATGTTTGTTTGCGAATAACAAGTAAAGAACAATTGCATCAGCTTGTATTTCGGATGTAAAGAATAGGACCGGGGTCCACAGCTTCACTAGCGGTGTCTCTCCCATAAGATAGCAGTATGTTGGGTGAACAAATTACAGTTGGGCAATTGACAAATAAAGAAGGCATAACAATGCACATACATATATCATGATGAGTACTATGAGATCTAATCGTGGCATTACGACAAAGTACATAGACCGCTATCCAAGCATGCATCTATGCCTAAAAAGTCCACCTTCAGGTTATCATCCGAACCCCTTCCGCATTAAGTTGTAAACAACAGTACAATTGCATTAAGTATGGTGCGTAATGTAATCAACACAAATATCCTTAGACAAAGCATCGATGTTTTATCCCTAGTGGCAACAAGCACATCCACAACCTTAGAACTTTCCGTCACTCGTCCCGCATTTAATGGAGGCATGAACCCACTATCGAGCATAAATACTCCCTCTTGGAGTCACAAGTATCAACTTGGCCGCAGCCTCTACTAGCAACGGAGAGCATGCAAGAACATAAATAACATATATGATAGATTGATAATCAACTTGACATAGTATTCAATATCCATCGGATCCCAACAAACACAACATGAAGGATTACAAATAGATGATCTTGATCATGATAGGCAGCTCACAAGATCTAACATGATAGCACAACGAGGAGAAGACGACCATCTAGCTACTGCTATGGACCCATAGTCCAGGGGTGAACTACTCACACATCGATCCGGAGGCGATCATGCCGATGAAGAGACCTCCGGGAGATGATTCCCCTCTCCGGCAGTGGTGCCGGAGGCGATCTCCCGAATCCCCCGAGATGGGATTGGCGGCGGCGGCGTCTCCGTAAGGTTTTCCGTATCGTGGCTCTCGGTACCGGGGGTTTCGCGACGGAGGCTTTAAGTAGGCGGAAGGGCAGGTCGGAGGCGTCACGAGGGGCCCACACACCGGGGCCGCGCGGCAAGGGCCCGGGCCGCGCCGCCCTGTTGTGTCGCCACCTCGTGGCCCCACTTCGCCTCTCCCTCGGACTTCTGGAAGCTTCGTGCAAAAATAGGACCCTGGGCGTTGATTTCGTCCAATTCCGAGAATATTTCCTTACTAGGATTTCTGAAACCAAAAACAGCAGAAAACAAAGAATCGGCTCTTCGGCATCTCGTCAATAGGTTAGTGCCGGAAAATGCATAATAATGACATATAATGTGTATAAAACATGTGAGTATCATCATAAAACTAGCATGGAACATAAGAAATTATAGATACGTTTGGGACGTATCAGACGCCGCCGCCGCCAATCCCATCTCGGGGGATTCAGGAGATCGCCTCCGGCACCCTGCCGGAGAGGGGAATCATCTCCCGGAGAGTTCTTCATCGCCATGATCGCCTCCGGATCGATGTGTGAGTAGTTCACCCCTGGACTATGGGTCCATAGCAGTAGCTAGATGGTCGTCTTCTCCTCATTGTGCTATCATGTTAGATCTTGTGAGCTGCCTATCATGATCAAGATCATCTATTTGTAATGCTACATGTTGTGTTTGTTGGGATCCGATGAATATTGAATACTATGTCAAGTTGATTATCAATCTATCATATATGTTATTTATGTTCTTGCATGCTCTCCGTTGCTAGTAGAGGCTCGGCCAAGTTGATACTTGTAACTCCAAGAGGGAGTATTTATGCTCGATAGTGGGTTCATGCCTCCATTGAATCTGGGACAGTGACGTAAAGTTCTAAGGTTGTGGATGTGTCGTTGCCACTAGGGATAAAACATCGATGCTTTGTCTAAGGATATTTGTGTTGATTACATTACGCACCATACTTAATGCAATTGTCTCGTTGCTTGCAACTTAATACCGGAAGGGGTTCGGATGATAACCTGAAAGTGGACTTTTTAGGCATAGATGCATGCTGGATAGCGGTCTATGTACTTTGTCATAATACCCTGATTAAATCTCATAGTACTCATCATGATATATGTATGTGCATTGTTGTGCCTTCTTTATTTGCCAATTGCCCAACTGTAATTCGTTCACCCAACATGCTATTTATCTTATGGGAGAGACACCACTAGTGAACTGTGGACCCCGGTCCATTATTTACATCTGAAATACAATCTACTGCAATTGTTCTTTACTGTTCTTCGCAAACATCATCTTCCACACAATACGTTTAATCCTTTGTTACAGCAAGCCGGTGAGATTGACAACCTCACTGTTACGTTGGGGCAAAGTACTTTGATTGTGTTGTGCAGGTTCCACGTTGGCACCGGAATCCCTGGTGTTGCGCCGCATGATACGTCTCCAACGTATCTATAATTTCTGATGTTCCATGCTTGTTTTATGACAATACCTACATGTTTTGCTTGCACTTTATATCATATTATGGCATTTATTGAAATAACCTATTAACAAGATGCCACAGTGCCAGTTTCTGTTTATTATGTCTGTTTATTGCAGAATAGGCCCAAAAACCAAAGTGCTCGGAAAAATCCAGAAAAATCACAGAAATTCTATTTCGCCGGAAGACTCACGGATCCAGAAGGGCAAGCCAGGGGGAGGCCCAGGGCCTCCTCACAATAGGCCGGCGCGGCCAGAGGGGTGGTCACCCCACCCTATGGGGTGGGCCCCTCGGGACTCTTCCGACTCCGCCTCTTCGCCTATAAGATGCCTCGTTACCTAAATCTTCGACACGGATTGACGAAACTCCAGAAAGACTCCAGGGACGCTGCCGCCATCGCGAAACTCCAATTCGGGGGACAGAAGTCTCTGTTCTGGCACCCTTCCGGGACGGGGAATTGCCCCCGGAGCCATCTCCATCGACTCCACCGCCATCTTCATCGCCATCGCTGTCTCCCATGATGAGGAGGGAGTAGTTCTCCCCTGGGGCTAAGGGCTGTACCGGTAGCTATGTGGTTAATCTCTCTCCTATGTACTTCAATACAATGATCTCATGAGCTGCCTTACATGATTGAGATTCATATGAGTTTTGTATCACTATTCATCTATGTGTTACTCTAGTGATGTTATTAAAGTACTCTATTCCTCCTTCATGGTGTAACGGTGACAGTGTGTGCATCATGTAAGTACTTGGCGTAGGTTATGATTGTAATCTCTTGTAGATTATGAAGTTAATTATTACTATGATAGTATTGATGCGATCTATTCCTCCTTCATAGTGTGATGGTGACAGTGTGCATGCTATGTTAGTACTTGGTGTAATTGCAATGATCTATCATGCACTCTAAGGTTATTTAAATATGAACATCGAATGTTGTGGAGCTTGTTAACTCGGCATTGAGGTGCTCTTGTAGCCCTACACAATTAGTGGTGTTCATCATCCAACAAGAGAGTGTAGAGTGGTTTTATTATGTGATCAATGTTGAGAGTGTCCACTAGTGAAAGTATGATCCCTAGGCCTTGTTTCCAAACACCGAAACTCCGTTTATTTACCGTTCGTTGCATGTTTACTCGCTGCCATATTTTATTCAGATTGCTATTACCACTCATATACATCCATACTACATGTATTTCACTATCTCTTCGCCGAACTAGTGCACCTATACATCTGACTAGCAGTTAGCAAAACATCGGCGAGGTAGGTGAGGGTGAAAACATCCTAGGGAGGCTTCCTGCTGGGTTGTCACACTAGGAGTGTTTTTTTTAGACCGAGGGATCAAGGCAATCACACACACAACAAACAAATAAAATACACGCAAGGCAGCACACTAGGGAACTACAAGCAATCAGCACACCAGACATGGTACTCTAAGTACCCAGAAATCCTTAATGCGCGAGGTAGCTCAATCAAAGCGATTGAGTTTGTCCTATCCTTCCTATAGGTTTGGGGGCTGGTCACATATGTTGGCACCTTCTTGTTGTTGTCATCGTCTTCAACAAGGATTCTCGGCAGCAGAGTGGTGATGCGGCCTGGTGTTGAGTCGTTGATGTTGAGGATTAACCGTCGAAGAGCTCCATAGACGACAACTTCTCGTGACGAACCTAAAAATTACTAGTCAAGAAATTGAGGACTTGATCCCTGACGACTGCAAAAGTGCAAGTCCATGGAGGAACAAGGTCAGATCTTTGACATACTTTGGTGAAAACCAAAGACATGATGTTATCATCCCTACATGAGCACGACTAAGTCGGCATCCAACCTTCAATAGCTGCTGTTGGAGATACGTGAGACTTCATAAAAGGTTGATCCATCTTTGACTTCGAGTCTCCGGTCTGAGTCGGGGACATCGTCCAATATGTAGGTTTGAAGTGGATGAGACAATAGAGCAAGAATTTTCAAACCTTTTTATAAAACGGAGAGATAAGAATTTAGAAGCTTTGAATAAATAAGAGGAGTAGAAGCTATACTTCGGATTAAAGAAACAATTTGTTTCATAAATAGTTTTTCCCAAGTAATTGTTTCCTAACTAACGTCCATGCTAACTAAGGTCTCCTACAGATCGGGATAGCTCGATACCAGCTCTGTGGGGACCCCGGACTAGCTGTCCGAAATTCCCTGTTATGTATACAGTTCACGATCCCATGATCAGTGCGCCGTGAACACATAACCGAACTGATATTAAATTACACCATCCATTACAAAGCGGAATGAGAAAATTACAACATGGTCACACGACCAATACTTACATAATAGCCTCGAAGGGCCTAACTAAAACATCAGAGTAGCATCATCACTTCAGCAGCGCAGTACCCAAGTCATCTGCCATAACCCTACAGGCAACTGACTGGGAAGACGTTCCTAGCTCGCATAGACGTCGTCAACTCCTTCTTCATCTGTCGAAGTCCTCCAGGTCTAGCCAAGTAAATAGCCAGGGACAAAGCCGTGAGTACATTTGAATTGTACTCGCAAACCATTTACAAAGTAACATAACAAGGAGAACAAGGTACCGAGGACTAACTAGGAGATCAAGAGGGAATGACCACTTATATAACAAGAATATGTTATGTAGAAGAGAAGAAGTGGTTTAGTGGAGTTAGCATCTCAACTTCATGGGTGAAGGGGATGAGAGAATATATCTAAGACATCACTACTTGACTTCATTTAGAAGGATCTTTCACGACATAAACACTTAGGAAGGGTAGACCCAATTTTTATCAATCCTTTTTCCGACCACCTCATTGTGGTCAACAACCATTTTTCCAAGTACTCCATGTACTCCAACACAAATCCCGTTTCTTTCCTTTGTCAAACATTTTCATAAACAAAACACATCAGGCTAAGCAACAGCCAATCCAACCGTCCATGACCGCGGACACGGCTATTCGAATAGATTTCACTCTGCAGAGTTTGCACACTTTCCCCACAAGATCCGATAAATCCGCCGGGATCATCCCCGGGCCATCATACGAAAGTATGTGGGTATCGGATAACCGATCGAAGCCTTTCGCCCATTCTAATTAGCAAGAGGTCCTACCCTATGGAGTATGTACCTCCCCGGCACCGTGGCAGCTCACCTCCTTTTGAGCGTGGCTCCACCGCCAAGCCAGGAGACCCATAGTGTCTTCCGGACGGGTCAGCCCCGAAGGCCTCCCGTTATACTATTGTCCCAACTTCGACAATCCGGACTCGGGGGTAACCGTACCCTTGTATAGTTGTGCGGTGCCTCATGCTAAAGAGAACGAACGTCGAGCTAAGCCCCGTGCCCATGTTGGAGTAATGTGGTTGCGCTAGTTTGTTGTCATGGGTGAGTACTTAGGCGCCAAAGTTTTCGTAATATCCCAACCACTTTCTCATCCCCATCATTTTTACCAAATCCTTTCCTTTCTCAAAAACTCACTCGGGCATAACATTATACCCAAGGTTTTAACAAAAACTTTTACAACAAGGTAAAACCTTGAGGGTTTTCCCAACCTAAAGTTTATGTGTGAACTAAGATGTAATAGCATAATGATTGCCATCATAACATGAAGGGTGTCAAAGGCATCCATACTCCAGTTGAGCATGAATGGAGATAATCAAAAAGTAGGGGAATTTTAATGATATTATCCCAAGTGTTTACTAGAATTAGGATGTCAAAAGGCGGTGAAATGTGATTCACATACTTAGAGTAAGTACGCAAAATATCGAGAGGGGACATTACACACTTGGTAGCAAGT
The DNA here is from genome assembly GCF_022539505.1 of Lolium rigidum. Classification (NCBI taxonomy): domain Eukaryota; kingdom Viridiplantae; phylum Streptophyta; class Magnoliopsida; order Poales; family Poaceae; genus Lolium; species Lolium rigidum. Next base: position 159,024,723 of record NC_061508.1, read on the forward strand.
ATGTAAAAGAATCAAATTAAGCAAACCCAAGGAAACACAAGAAATCAAGAGACCAAGGATAGAAGGATCTCAACCAAAAACATGGATAATCAAGGAGTCAAAGTAAATGGCTTGCCTTGGCTTATTTGTCCCTGGACTTCTTCAACTTCATCAATATAAGAATACCAACAATATAAATAAAATCCTTGTCCGATCCACTTCTTCTTCTCCGGAATCGTTCGCATCTATCGTCGGAAAATATAAAAGGAACACAATCAAACACATTGCACCAACAAAACAATAAGCAACAAGCATCAATCAAAAACTAACCACTCTACTAAGGCTAACATATTAAGGACATATAGATACTACAAAGCATCTAGAAGAAACGCCATTTTATTTACCTATTAAAGGTATGAGAGTACCATGCTTAGCAATTGCCTCTCTCGGTTATCACCATGGCATAAACCAAATATCCCCTGGTAGATAACATCATAAAGAGGACAAGTGCATTAGTTTGGCATCACAAACGTTCATATTATAATTTGAAACATTTTTGGAAAAGCGGGAAATCATTCTCTCTATTTTATAAAGCTTACATAACACTACACAAGAATAGGAAGTAAACAATATTCCACATCATTGGAAAACTTAAGCCAACAATAGAACTAAGGTTAAGTTGCAGAGGTTTTGTTTTGCAAGAATAAATCATTGGTTGACCAATTTTTAATGCAAAGAGGTGGTTAAGGTTTCCAAATAAACCAAAAAGTTTTGCTACAACAACCCATGTCACACATACACATTACTAACAGTAACAAAAATGCATGAACAGAGACTAACACTATTTTTCCTAGATGGCCAGTACTAATACAAGACTAACCCAATTGGATTCACTCAAAAATATTAAACCTACAAATTTAGGAATTTGTTTGAATCTGACTGTACAGAAAACAAGATCTGTAAGCCATAAATCGTAGAAAAATCCTAAAAATATGGGACCACTGGCATTTGAAAGGTATTTAAACAGAGAGGCATACACAATTGGATTTGGGTTAAAATTGTTCCTGAAACTCACACAAATGGATTGACAAGATTACTGCATGTCTATACCATTTGCTTTACCTCTAGAGTTACAGAACAGATAAAGGTTTGAAACTTGTTTGAGAAGATTAAGAAAACATTCCGTAGTCCTACAGAACTGGAATCACTCAATTAGGTTCAAAAATGGATTTTTGGTGATTTAAAAGCTAACAGCCATGTCTGCAGAACACACAGAACAAGTTTAATTCACCACAAATCGTACACGACTCATAAAAATATGAGGTCAGCTGCATCGGAAAGGTATTGAAAAGCTGGTTCTTACCCAATTTGTTTCATTCAAAAATTCGTTCCCAAGCTCCTGGTTTAATTCAACAAAGCTAGATCTGTCCAGATCTTGATCTGTGAACCATTTCAGTTTCAGGAGGTCAATCGAAGTGAAACCACCGCCAAATTCAAGGTATTGAAGAGGGCTTTCACCCGCAGTTGAGTTTGCTCAAAAAGGTTTTGTAAAACGGAACAAATCTAACAAACAGTGAATCTGCATGTTTCCAGAACTTTATTTACCAGGGAGAATCTGTAACGAATTTGAGGATGAGACCAACGCCAAGTTGTAGATATTTTGAATACCTATCCGCGGAACTTTGAATCACTCGATTTGGATCTGCACACGAGATTTGGCGGATTTTACAAGTTCGTACCAGAATCTGAAACAGCAAGATAGCAAAAATTACTGCAAGGATTTGGACGAACTTTGCTCAAGAACTTCAGATCTGAGGATAGGTGAAGCTTCTCCATGCTTGGATCAACATGCACCTGCATCAAGATCCAAACTTAGCAAGGGAGGAAGAAGAAGAGGAGAGAAAACCATCTAGGGTTGGGGAGAAGAAGGAGAGGGATGCTCTCATGGAGAGGAGGAGCTTGAGGGAGGGGGAGAGCTTCATCTTGGAGAGCTTTTCATGGCCATGGCCGGCCATGAAGCTAGGAGGAGCAGCAATTTCGTGGGGAGAGGTAGGAGGAGAGTGTGTGGGAGTGGAGGAAAGAGTGGGGAGTGGAAAAGTGAGAGCAAGTGAGGAGGGGGTGGGCTGCCAAGCCCCTTTATATAGAGGGAGAGGGGGTGGGCTGCCTCCTCATTGATTGGGTTGGTTGGGAGGTAGCCTCTTCATTGATTGGGTTAGTTGGGAGGCTGGCTTGTGGGGGAAGAATTTGACCAAAGCTGAAATTATTAGTGGCATGGGGAAGGGACAAAAGTGGGAGGCTTCCCAAGGTGGGACAATTATGTGAGAGAGAGGGAAATGGAGAGGCATGGTGCATGTGTGCCATGGCATGGCCGGCCACATATTTTTGGCCATGCACAAGTGATCAACAAGAGAGCATTGCTACACATGCATGACACCCAAGGTTTAGTGCCTCACAAAATACTAAAATGGTGGCCTAAAAAGATATAGAATTTTAGGCAAAGTGATACTAATGCACAAGGGTGCTAAAGTAGATGGTGGTGGCATTCGACCTCGATAAAAGATGTGTCCAAGAGATGATGGTGGTGATGGTGATTTAGACAATGGTAAAACAAGGCTAGGAGAGATGGTGAGTGAAGTAACCATATACTCACAAGGATGAATATGGTGACATAAATTATCAATTCATGATGTCAAGGTGATGATGGAAAATAATAAAGGATTGAGATGGGTATGATGAAATATAAGTTGCGCTTCAAATAAGAGTTCAATTGGGAGTGGTTTGAAATACTCCCTGAGCTAGTCTAGGGTTTTGTTGAAGGGAGTCCACTTGAAAGTATCAAATGATAATCCATTTGATCAAGAATTGGAGGGTGAGGGGATACAATGTGGTGGATCAGAGATGTGCATAAGATGTGCAAGAGTTGCCATTTGAAAAAGAGTTTAACTGAAAGGTATGGGACACACCTCAATTGTCAAGAGACAATTGGGAAAGAACTCAAGTGGAATGGCATTTGAAAATGTTGAGAGAAAACTAGTTGGAACATAGGAGCTCAAAATATTCTACTTACTTTCTCAAGTTAGGTAGAGTTTTTCTCAAATGTAAAATAATCAAGAGGGAAAACAAGAAATGGTATAGGTACCATAAACAAGCTTTTTGTTAAAACAAAGCAAAATAGAAAATAATGGTTTATAAATCAATATTTGGTAGAAATGGGATGAAAAACAAAACCCATTTCAGTTCCTTGTTTTCTTTGAAGAGAATACTTGGAAAGTTTTATTAAAACTAGAAGTAGTTTTGTGATCAAAACTAGAGAAGGAAAACTGTAGGATTTTGAGAGAGAGAAACTAATTTAGGGAGGAGTGTTCTCAAGGGTAGATGGTGGCTACAAAATGTATCCATCATTCCCGCTCTTGGTTTTGTGAAGATTTAATACTTGAATTAAAAACAAGAGGTAAACAAGAGAATTGATCTAGTGTTTAAGTAGCAAATAGCGTGAAGATCAAGTTGAATCATATGTGATGCAGGGATAGTAAGACATGCAACGTGGAGGTTGAAGATGATGATGCACATGAGATCCATGCATTAAGGTCACGAAACAATGAGGTGCTAAGATCATGCAAGTTTAACTTTGAGCCTACCAAATCGTTGTTGACTAACCTCAAAATGTAAGGATAAAAGAGATAGAGGGATTTAGTTCAAGGCAAGGACATGGTTGAGAAGTGCTCATGCATATGGTAGATCTAGGACCAAGTGCATTGCTTGAGATTACAAGGATAGATATGATAAGGAGCTGATCCAAGTTTTGAATTAAGGATGATTTGAGCTAGATTTCACAAAGAGAAAAATCAAGATGGCACACCCATGTTGTCATCAGGAGAGAGGTTTGATGTAGTAAGAAGGAAAACAATTCTTCCTAAGCCACACATGTGTTTTATTTGGTGAGTTGCTTGTTTAACCACTAGGAGTGTCGTTCTATGAGGTAGCTCAAGACAAAATTCAACAAGCAAATCAAGACAATTCATCTACCAACAGATCAAGGCAATTCATCATAGCAAACAGATCAAGGCAATTCATCTACTAAACCTATAGAAAAAGTTTTTGTTCCCCCTAATTTTTGCACTAAGGACAATTAAACAAGGTTGCAAAAGTTGGGGTGTTACAGATCTTCCACCCTTAAAATAATCTCGTCCCGAGATTACTGAGCGTAGAACGAGAGGGTTGTAAAGTTTAACTAAAGTTAGACTCCATTCTTCTGTAGATGTGCCAATGTTGAGAGGGTTGCAACTTCAGCTTCTTGAGAGGCATGGTAGCTTCTGGCCGAGGGAAAGCTTCGTGAAGAGGTTGACTACTCCAAGCAGGTGTTAGATCTGTAGCTTCTTCACGATCCTAGCGGAGGTTCAAGACTGTGGGAGGGTTAGTGCACCCAACAGTGCTTGAGCAGGGTTGAAAACTTTTTAGAGTTAGCTTAAATTTAGTGGAAGACAAAGTCTTCCACCCTTAAGATTGTTCGTCGAGGGTTCTAAAGATCTCAGAGCTTCTGCCACCGGTCTTGTCGGGAGCTTTCGAAGAAGTTATCGATCTCTCGTCTTGAGTTGAAAATCCTCCAGGGGGTAGTGTGCAGTCCATAGCTTTAAGAGGCACACACGGTGTTTACTAAAATATAGGACGCGCGGTAAGTTAGTAAGTTGATGAAACTCCTGGTTGGTATCTATTTGAAGCACCAATAGAGGTCGTCGAAGACAATCTTCAGCTTGAGGGTCGATGCTGACTTCTACCAGCTAAGAAGTTAACGGGTAACTACGCCTAAACTCTTGAGTCTTGAAGTATCTTCAGGAGCTTCACTTGATGAGGGCACGATGAACCATGTGTTGTAGCTTGACTTTGACGCTATTGTTCAGCTTGTTAGACGGTGTGTTAGAGGGCGGTTTCAAGAAGTTAACCTTGAGGTTAGCGCGATTAAGCCCTAAGGTTAGACCAAGTTAGTATGTCTTCTCGCAGAGGTGCAGTCACTCTTGAAGGTAGAGGCTTCTGCTTTCTTGGCGTAGTAGAGATGCTCCAGCTGATCTTGAAGGAAGTTAGCGTAGATAGGGGTCTGGGTTAGGTTTTACTGATGGTTGAAAAACAACTGCTAACGGGGTTAGAGTTAGAGCCTTCCGTTAACCTATCCATCTATCTAGCAGTTAGCAAAACATCGGCGAGGTAGGTGAGGGTGAAAACATCCTAGGGAGGCTTCCTGCTGGGTTGTCACACTAGGAGTGTTTTTTTTTAGACCGAGGGATCAAGGCAATCACACACACAACAAACAAATAAAATACACGCAAGGCAGCACACTAGGGAACTACAAGCAATCAAGCACACCGACATGGTACTCTAAGTACCCAGAAATCCTTAATGCGCGGGGGTAGCTCAATCAAAGCGATTGAGTTTGTCCTATCCTTCCTATAGGTTTGGGGGCTGGTCACATATGTTGGCACCTTCTTGTTGTTGTCATCGTCTTCAACAAGGATTCTCGAAGCAGAGAGTGGTGATGCGGCCTGGTGTTGAGTCGTTGATGTTGAGGATTAACTGCTGAAGAGCTCCATAGACGACAACTTCTCGTGACGAACCTAAAAATTACTAGTCAAGAAATTGAGGACTTGATCCCTGACGACTGCAAAAGTGCAAGTCCATGGAGGAACAAGGTCAGATCTTTGACATACTTTGGTGAAAACCAAAGACATGATGTTATCATCCCTACATGAGCACGACTAAGTCGGCATCCAACCTTCAATAGCTGCTGTTGGAGATACGTGAGACTTCATAAAAGGTTGATCCATCTTTGACTTCGAGTCTCCGGTCTGAGTCGGGGACATCGTCCAATATGTAGGTTTGAAGTGGATGAGACAATAGAGCAAGAATTTTCAAACCTTTTTATAAAACGGAGAGATAAGAATTTAGAAGCTTTGAATAAATAAGAGGAGTAGAAGCTATACTTCGGATTAAAGAAACAATTTGTTTCATAAATAGTTTTTCCCAAGTAATTGTTTCCTAACTAACGTCCATGCTAACTAAGGTCTCCTACAATCAGGATAGCTCGATACCAGCTACGTGGGGACCCCGGACTAGCTGTCCGAAATTCCCCGTTATGTATACAGTTCACGATCCCATGATCGTGCGCCGTGAACACATAACCGAACTGATATTAAATTACACCATCCATTACAAAGCGGAATGAGAAAATTACAACATGGTCACACGACCAATACTTACATAATAGCCTCGAAGGGCCTAACTAAAACATCAGAGTAGCATCATCACTTCAGTAACGCAGTACCCAAGTCATCTGCCATAACCCTACAGGCAACTGACTGGGAAGACGTTCCTAGCTCGCATAGACGTCGTCAACTCCTTCTTCATCTGTCGAAGTCCTCCAGGTCTAGCCAAGTAAATAGCCAGGGACAAAGCCGTGAGTACATTTGAATTGTACTCGCAAACCATTTACAAAGTAACATAACAAGGAGAACAAGGTACCGAGGACTAACTAGGAGATCAAGAGGGAATGACCACTTATATAACAAGAATATGTTATGTAGAAGAGAAGAAGTGGTTTAGTGGAGTTAGCATCTCATCTTCATGGGTGAAGGAGATGAGAGAATATATCTAAGACATCACTACTTGACTTCATTTAGAAGGATCTTTCACGACATAAACACTTAGGAAGGGTAGACCCAATTTTTATCAATCCTTTTTCCGACCACCTCATTGTGGTCAACAACCATTTTTCCAGTACTCCATGTACTCCAACACAAATCCCGTTTCTTTCCTTTGTCAAACATTTTTATAAACAAAACACATCAGGCTAAGCAACAGCCAATCCAACCGTCCATGACCGCGGACACGGCTATTCGAATAGATTTCACTCGCAGAGTTTGCACACTTTCCCCACAAGATCCGATAAATCCGCCGGGATCATCCCCGGGCCATCATACGAAAGTATGTGGGTATCGGATAACCGGTCGAAGCCTTTCGCCCATTCTAATTAGCAAGAGGTCCTACCCTATGGAGTATGTACCTCCCCGGCACCGTGGCAGCTCACCTCCTTTTGAGCGTGGCTCCACCGCCAAGCCGGGAGACCCATAGTGTCTTCCGGACGGGTCAGCCCCGAAGGCCTCCCGTTATACTATTGTCCCAACTTCGACAATCCGGACTCGGGGGTAACCGTACCCTTGTATAGTTGTGCGGTGCCTCATGCTAAAGAGAACGAACGTCGAGCTAAGCCCCGTGCCCATGTTGGAGTAATGTGGTTGCGCTAGTTTGTTGTCATGGGTGAGTACTTAGGCGCCAAAGTTTTCGTAATATCCCAACCACTTTCTCATCCCCATCATTTTTACCAAATCCTTTCCTTTCTCAAAACTCACTCGGGCATAACATTATACCCAAGGTTTTAACAAAAACTTTTACAACAAGGTAAAACCTTGAGGGTTTTCCCAACCTAAAGTTTATGTGTGAACTAAGATGTAATAGCATAATGATTGCCATCATAACATGAAGGGTGTCAAAGGCATCCATACTCCAGTTGAGCATGAATGGAGATAATCAAAAAGTAGGGGAATTTTAATGATATTATCCCAAGTGTTTACTAGAATTAGGATGTCAAAAGGCGGTGAAATGTGATTCACATACTTAGAGTAAGTACGCAAAATATCGAGAGGGGACATTACACACTTGGTAGCAAGTATGTAAAAGAATCAAATTAAGCAAACCCAAGGAAACACAAGAAATCAAGAGACCAAGGATAGAAGGATCTCAACCAAAAACATGGATAATCAAGGAGTCAAAGTAAATGGCTTGCCTTGGCTTATTTGTCCCTGGACTTCTTCAACTTCATCAATATAAGAATACCAACAATATAAATAAAATCCTTGTCCGATCCACTTCTTCTTCTCCGGAATCGTTCGCATCTATCGTCGGAAAATATAAAAGGAACACAATCAAACACATTGCACCAACAAAACAATAAGCAACAAGCATCAATCAAAAACTAACCACTCTACTAAGGCTAACATATTAAGGACATATAGATACTACAAAGCATCTAGAAGAAACGCCATTTTATTTACCTATTAAAGGTATGAGAGTACCATGCTTAGCAATTGCCTCTCTCAGTTATCACCATGGCATAAACCAAATATCCCCTGGTAGATAACATCATAAAGAGGACAAGTGCATTAGTTTGGCATCACAAACGTTCATATTATAATTTGAAACATTTTTGGAAAAGCGGGAAATCATTCTCTCTATTTTATAAAGCTTACATAACACTACACAAGAATAGGAAGTAAACAATATTCCACATCATTGGAAAACTTAAGCCAACAATAGAACTAAGGTTAAGTTGCAGAGGTTTTGTTTTGCAAGAATAAATCATTGGTTGACCAATTTTTAATGCAAAGAGGTGGTTAAGGTTTCCAAATAAACCAAAAAGTTTTGCTACAACAACCCATGTCACACATACACATTACTAACAGTAACAAAAATGCATGAACAGAGACTAACACTATTTTTCCTAGATGTCCAAGTACTAATACAAGACTAACCCAATTGGATTCACTCAAAAATATTAAACCTACAAATTTAGGAATTTGTTTGAATCTGACTGTACAGAAAACAAGATCTGTAAGCCATAAATCGTAGAAAAATCCTAAAAATATGGGACCACTGGCATTTGAAAGGTATTTAAACAGAGAGGCATACACAATTGGATTTGGGTTAAAATTGTTCCTGAAACTCACACAAATGGATTGACAAGATTACTGCATGTCTATACCATTTGCTTTACCTCTAGAGTTACAGAACAGATAAAGGTTTGAAACTTGTTTTAGAAGATTAAGAAAACATTCCGTAGTCCTACAGAACTGGAATCACTCAATTAGGTTCAAAAACGGATTTTTGGTGATTTAAAAGCTAACAGCCATGTCTGCAGAACACACAGAACAAGTTTAATTCACCACAAATCGTACACGACTCATAAAAATATGAGGTCAGCTGCATCGGAAAGGTATTGAAAAGCTGGTTCTTACCCAATTTGTTTCATTCAAAAATTCGTTCCCAAGCTCCTGGTTTAATTCAACAAAGCTAGATCTGTCCAGATCTTGATCTGTGAACCATTTCAGTTTCAGGAGGTCAATCGAAGTGAAACCACCGCCAAATTCAAGGTATAGAAGAGGGCTTTCGCCCGCAGTTGAGTTTGCTCAAAAAGGTTTTGTAAAACGGAACAAATCTAACAAACAGTGAATCTGTATGTTTCCAGAACTTTATTTACCAGGGAGAATCTGTAACTAATTTGAGGATGAGACCAACTCCAAGTTGTAGATATTTTGAATACCTATCCGCGGAACTTTGAATCACTCGATTTGGATCTGCACACGAGATTTGGCGGATTTTACAAGTTCGTACCAGAATCTGAAACAGCAAGATAGCAAAAATTACTGCAAGGATTTGGACGAACTTTGCTCAAGAACTTCAGATCTGAGGATAGGTGAAGCTTCTCCATGCTTGGATCAACATGCACCTGCATCGAGATCCAAACTTAGCAAGGGAGGAAGAAGAAGAGGAGAGAAAACCATCTAGGGTTGGGGAGAAGAAGGAGAGGGATGCTCTCATGGAGAGGAGGAGCTTGAGGGAGGGGGAGAGCTTCATCTTGGAGAGCTTTTCATGGCCATGGCCGGCCATGAAGCTAGGAGGAGCAGCAATTTCGTGGGGAGAGGTAGGAGGAGAGTGTGTGGGAGTGGAGGAAAGAGTGGGGAGTGGAAAAGTGAGAGCAAGTGAGGAGGGGGTGGGCTGCCAAGCCCCTTTATATAGAGGGAGAGGGGGTGGGCTGCCTCCTCATTGATTGGGTTGGTTGGGAGGTAGCCTCTTCATTGATTGGGTTAGTTGGGAGGCTGGCTTGTGGGGGAAGAATTTGACCAAAGCTGAAATTATTAGTGGCATGGGGAAGGGACAAAAGTGGGAGGCTTCCCAAGGTGGGACAATTATGTGAGAGAGAGGGAAATGGAGAGGCATGGTGCATGTGTGCCATGGCATGGCCGGCCACATATTTTTGGCCATGCACAAGTGATCAACAAGAGAGCATTGCTACACATGCATGACACCCAAGGTTTAGTGCCTCACAAAATACTAAAATGGTGGCCTAAAAAGATATAGAATTTTAGGCAAAGTGATACTAATGCACAAGGGTGCTAAAGTAGATGGTGGTGGCATTCGACTCGATAAAAGATGTGTCCAAGAGATGATGGTGGTGATGGTGATTTAGACAATGGTAAAACAAGGCTAGGAGAGATGGTGAGTGAAGTAACCATATACTCACAAGGATGAATATGGTGACATAAATTATCAATTCATGATGTCAAGGTGATGATGGAAAATAATAAAGGATTGAGATGGGTATGATGAAATATAAGTTGCGCTTCAAATAAGAGTTCAATTGGGAGTGGTTTGAAATACTCCCTGAGCTAGTCTAGGGTTTTGTTGAAGGGAGTCCACTTGAAAGTATCAAATGATAATCCATTTGATCAAGAATTGGAGGGTGAGGGGATACAATGTGGTGGATCAGAGATGTGCATAAGATGTGCAAGAGTTGCCATTTGAAAAAGAGTTTAATTGAAAGGTATGGGACACACCTCAATTGTCTAGAGACAATTGGGAAAGAACCCAAGTGGAAATGGAATTTGAAAAGGTTGAGAGAAAACTAGTTGGAACATAGGAGTTCAAAATATTCTACTAGCTTTCTCAAGTTAGGTAGAGTTTTTCTCAAATGTAAAATAATCAAGAGGGAAAACAAGAAATGGTATAGGTACCATAAAAAAGCTTTTTGTTAAAACAAAGCAAAATAGAAATAATGGTTTATAAATCAATATTTGGTAGAAATGGGATGAAAAACAAAACCCATTTCAGTTCCTTGTTTTCTTTGAAGAGAAAACTTGGAAAGTTTTATTAAAACTAGAAGTAGTTTTGTGATCAAAACTAGAGAAGGAAAACTGTAGGATTTTTGAGGAGGGAAACTAATTTAGGGAGGAGTGTTCTCAAGGGTAGATGGTGGCTACAAAATGTATCCATCATTCCCGCTCTTGGTTTTGTGAAGATTAATACTTGAATAAAAACAAGAGGTAAAAGTGAAGGAAGTGATCTAGAGTTGAATCATTGGATAGGGTATAAGATCAAGTTGAATATATGTGATGCAAAGGTAGAATGAGACATGCAGGATGTGGAAATTGTAGAGGGAGATGCACAGATGAGATCCATGCATTGAGATCACCAAGTTGTGAATTAAGGATGATTGAGCTATCTTGTACCACAAAGAGAAAAATCAAGATGGCACACCCATGTTGTCATCAGGAGAGAGGTTTGATGTAGTAAGAAGGAAAACAATTCTTCCTAAGCCACACATGTGTTTTATTTGGTGAGTTGCTTGTTTAACCACTAGGGGTGTCGTTCTATGAGGTAGCTCAAGACAGAAATTCAACAAGCAAATCAAGACAATTCATCTACCAACAGATCAAGGCAATTCATCATAGCAAACAGATCAAGGCAATTCATCTACTAAACCTATAGAAAAAGTTTTTGTTCCCCCTAATTTTTGCACTAAGGACAATTAAACAAGGTTGCAAAAGTTGGGGTGTTACAGATATCTTTGACCTCTTCCTCCCTGAGTTCGATAAACCTTGGGTGATCCACTTAAGGGAAACTTGTTGCTGTTCTACAAACCTCTGCTCTTGGAGGCCCAACACTGTCTACAAGAATAGAAGCACCCGTAGACATCAAGCACTTTTCTGGCGCCGTTGCCGGGGAGGAAAGGTAAAAGGCACTCATACTCCGGTCCCAGGTAACTAAGTACTTTTCTTTTGCCGTTGTGTGTGTGCTCGAAGCTATTTCCTTTAGATCCTGCAATTGCATCTTTCTGTTTCTTGTTTTTATTTTTCACTAGTTAGGCATAATGGAAAACAACAATGAGCTTTTTAATCTATTTCCTGAGTTAAGATATGAATTGGTTGATGCGAAAATTAAAAAACCTATGGAACCTTATCTGCATGATAGTAGCAATGTTATTAGTATGAATGCAATTACTGCTAATGCTATGGAAGAATCTAAGCTTGGGGAAGCTAGTTTATATAAAAATAATCTTTTTTGCTCCTCAGCTTTGGAAGAAATATTTTGCTCTGATAATGCTTTATCTCCCATATGCGATAACTCTAATGATGCTTCTGATATTTTAAATCCACCTGCTGAAAGTATTTCATATAAAATACCTATGAAAATTATTGAACGTATTATGGATAACCGCTATGAAGGGGATGGAACTGTCCATCCTGTAGATCATTTACTGTTTTTGCATGAATTATGCGGGTTATTCAAGTGTGCAGGTATCTCTATGGATGAAGTGAAGAAGAAATTATTCTCTATGTCGTTGTCTGGTAAAGCGGCGCATTGGTATAAACTGCTGAAGGATGGGCATTCTCTTGATTTTGGAAGGATATTGTGCCTCTATTTTATTCTAAATTCTATCCTCCAAGTGAAATTCACAAAGACCGAAACCGCATATATAATTTCTGGCCTCATGATGGAGAGAGTATTGCCCAAGCATGGGGAAGATTGAAGTCTTTAATGCTCAAATGCCCCAATCATGAGCTTCCTGGTAATATCATCATTGATAATTTCTATGCAAGACTTTCTTTTCAGGATAAAACCTTGCTGGATACTACTTGTTCTGGATCATTTACAAGCAATGAAGAAGAGTTTAAAAGGGACCTTCTTGATCGGATTGAGGAGAACGCTGAAGATTGGGAGAATGACAAAGGTAGAGAGTCAGGTATAAATTATGATTATGAATGCATTGAAACTTTTATGGATACTGGTAAATTTCGAAATATGAGTGCTACCTATTGTCTTGACTCTCAAGTTGCTGCAAATCTTTATAAAGCTTTTGCCTCTCATTTTGAATTGCCTAGGAAGAATTTTGATAAGTATCATGAACCTTTTAAAGAGGCTTGCATGAAGGATGAAATTGTTGTTAATGATTGCAATAAACATGCTCAAACTCCTAAGAATGCTATTTCCTATAAGCATGTTAATTTTTGTGGAATGCATAGACCTTGTGGAATTAATCAAATCAAAGATGAATATTGTATCCATCATATTAATGAAAAAACTAGAAAGTGGTTTAGAGCTCTAGATGATCTTGGTAAAAAAGTTTGTGCCCTCTATCCTTTTATTTGTGAACTTTGCCATAGAGTGGGTCATTTTAATTTTCAATGCTCTTCCAATGATAATTTGAACCCCATGAGTGCTGCAAATTTGTATTGTGATGATGAAATTACTCCTAATCAAGCATGATGAACTTACTTTATTTTTGTGGTGTGAAGAGTTATCAAGAAAAATCTCTTTGTTACATATGAGTGATCTTGATATTGATGATGTCCTGCATGGGTGTTTTTCTTATTGCATCGATAATTTCCATACAAATACTTACATACGAAATATTTTAGAAGATGACACTTTGCCAAAATATGATAGGACCGCTGTGTGTTTTGAACTTATTAATGAAAAGGAGGAATCCTCCCAAGTTTCTTCTATTGTTTCTGGAAATAAATCAGGTTATGTGGAGAAGCCCCCCTTCAAGCTTCTTCCTCCTAAAGAAGGGAACGAGGAGAAGGAAGAGAAGAAGAAGAAGAAGGGAACGAAGAAGAAGAAGAAGAAGAAGGGGAATAAAGAGAAAGAGATAACGATGGGTAACCGTAAGTATGTTGCTCCTGATGATTATTATGATAATGAATCTGAATACAATGATCTTCCTATGCCCTTTACCTACATTAGTGATCATGATTTGAAAGAGCACACTACTTTTGATATTGCAAATCTCTGGGAAACTAATTCTGAAAATGATAACGTTAATAATTGCCATAGTATCAGTACTATCCATGCTTCCTCCCATAATGATATAGAAAGCTCTAAGCTTGGGGATGAGGTGTTTGAAAATCCTTTTTCTACTGATCATTATATGTTTGATACATCTCCTTCTAGTAACAATGATGGTATGGTCACAGATGAACATACTGTGAAAGATAACTATTCTATTTCTTATGATGACACTGTGCCTCCAATCTTTGATGATTATTATAAAGAATGCTATGATATAGGTTATAACTATCCTCATGAAACTTGTCATAGTCATGATTGGATTGCTAAAAACAATTCCTTTAGTATGCAACTTGTTTACCATGTTCAAATTCTTGATAATAATCCTGCACCAATTACTATTAATGAGAAGAATTTTTCTTGTGCCAAAATTAATGATACTTTTATGCATATGAACCATGATAAGAATGTTTTAAGTGATGGGTATATTGTGTATTTCATCAATAATGCTACTGAAAGTTATTATGAGAGAGGGAAACATGGTTATATGCATCTTAACAATATTAAGTTTCCCCTCTTTATGTTGAAAATTTTGAAGTTACCCTTGTTTTATCTTCTTATGCTTGTCACTTTGTTCTTCATGAATTTATTTGTGTACAAGATTCCTATGCATAGGAAGCGGGTTAGACTTAAATTTGTTTCATATTTGCTTTTTGATGCTCTCTTTTGCTTCAACTCTTATTTCTTGCAAGAGCATCATTGAAATTGCTGAGCCCATCTTAATGGCTATAAAGAAAGAACTTCTTGGGAGATAACCCATGTCTTTATTTTGCTACTGTTTTGTTGTGTCTTGGAAGTTGTTACTACTGTAGCAACCTCTCCTTATCTTATTTTATTGCATTGTTGTGCCAAGTAAAGTCTTTGATAGTAATGTTGATACTAGATTTGGATTACTACGCGAGAACAGATTTCCGTACATCACGAATTTGGGCAGGGTTCTCTGTAGGTAACTCAGAAAAATCTGCCAATTTGCGTGAGTGATCCTCAGATATGTACGCAACTTTCATTCAATTTGAGTATTTTCATTTGAGCAAGTCTGGTGCACCTAAAAAATTCGTCTTTACAAACTGTTCTGTTTTGACAAATTCTGCCTTTTATTTCGCATTGCCTCTTTTGCTGTGTTGGATGGATTTCTTTATTCCATTAACGTCCAGTAGCTTTGTGCAATGTCCAGAAGTGTTAAGAATTATTGTGTCACCTCTGAACATGTGAATTTTTGATTATGCACTAACCCTCTAATGAGTTTGTTTCGAGTTTGGTGTGGAGGAAGTTTTCAAGGGTCAAGAGAGGAGGATGATATACTATGATCAAGAAGAGTGAAGAGTCTAAGCTTGGGGATGCCCCCGTGGTTCATCCCTGCATATTTCAAGAAGACTCAAGCGTCTAAGCTTGGGGATGCCCAAGGCATCCCCTTCTTCATCAACAATTTATCAGGTTTCTTCTCTTGAAACTATATTTTTATTCGGTCACATCTTATGTACTTTACTTGGAGCGTCTGTGTGCTTTTATTTTCATTTTGTTATTTTCATTCTCTGAATAAATACATGCTTGTGTGGGAGAGAGACACGCTCCACTCGTTCATATGAACACATGTGTTCTTAGCTTTACTTTTAATGTTCATGGCGAAGGTTGAAACTGCTTTGTTCATTGTTATTTGGTTGGAAACAGAAAATGATGCATGTGGTAATTGGTATAATGTCTTGAATAATGTGATACTTGGCAATTGTTGTGCTCATATAGATTATGTTTAAGCTCTTGCATCATGTACTTTGCACCTACATAGAGCTTGTTAAAATTTGGTTTGCATGATTAGTTTCTCTAGAGTCTAGATATTTTCTGGTTAAGGTGTTTGAACAACAAGGAAGACAATGTAAAGTCTTATAATGCTTGCAATATGTTCATATGTAAGTTTTGCTGTACCGTTTTATACTTGAGTTTGCTTCAAACAACCTTGCTAGCCTAGCCTTGTATTGAGAGGAATTCTTCTCGTGCATCCAAATCCTTGAGCCAAAAACTATGTCATTTGTGTCCACCATACCTACCTACTACATGGTATTTCTCTGCCATTCCAAAGTAAATTACTTGAGTGTTACCTTTAAAGTTCTATCCTTTGTCTTTGCAAAATATAGCTCATGGGAAAAATAGCCTTAAAAACTATTGTGGTGAAGAATATGTACTTATGTGTCTTATTTCTTAATAAGTTGCTTGTTGAGCGGTAACCATGTTTCTGACGCCATCAACTATTACACCTTTGTTGAATATCATGTGAGTTGCTATGCATGTTCGTCTTGTCTGAAGTAAGGGAGATTTTCATGGTCAAATGGTTTGAGTATGCATATTGTTAGAGAAGAACATTGGGTCGCTAACTAAAGCCATGAATCATGGTGGAAGTTTCAGTTTGGACAATTAATCCTCAATCTCTTATGAGAATATCTGTTGTTGAATGCTTATGCATTAAAGAGGAGTCCATTATCTGTTGTCTATGTTGTCCCGGTATGGATGTCTAAGTTGAGAATGCGAACTTTCTCCTTAGACCTTTGTACATGCGGCATAGAGGTACCCCTTTGTGACACTTGGTTGAAACATATGCTATGCAATGATAATCCATGTTAATCCAAGCTAATTAGGACAAGGTGCGAGCACTATTGGTATACTATGCATGAGGCTTGCAACTTATAGGATGTCTTATACATAACACATATGATTTATTACTACCGTTGACAAAATTGTTTCTTGTTTTCAAAATGAAAAGCTCTAGCACAAATATAGTAATCCATGCTTCCCTCTGTGAAGGGCCTATCTTCTACTTTATTGTTGAGTCAGTTTACCCACTTCTTTCTATCTAGAAGCAAACACTTGTGTAAACTGTGTGCATTGATTATTACATGTTTACCTATTGCACTTATTATATTGCTTTATGTTGACAATTATCCATGAGATATGCATGTTGAAAGTTGAAAGCAACCACTGAAACTTAATCTTCCTTTGTGTTGCACCAATGCCTTTACTTTGAATCTATTGCTTTATGAGTTAACTCTTATGCAAGACTTATTGATGCTTGTCTTGAAAGTACTATTCATGAAAAGTCTTTGCTATATGATTCAGTTGTTTAGTCATAGTCTTTACCATTGCTTTGAATCGCTGCATTCATCTCATATGATTTTCAATAGTATGATCAAAGGTTATGTAAGTAGCATGTCACTACAGAAATTATTCTTTTTATCGTTTACCTACTCGAGGGTGAGTAGGAACTAAGCTTGGGGATGCTGATACGTCTCCAACGTATCTATAAGTTCTGATGTTCCATGCTTGTTTTATGACAATACCTACATGTTTTGCTTGCACTTTATATCATATTATGGCATTTATTGGACTAACCTATTAACAAGATGCCACAGTGCCAGTTTCTGTTTATTATGTCTGTTTTTTGCATTAAAGGCCCAAAAACTAAAGTGCTCGGAAAAATCCAGAAAAATCACAGAAATTCTATTTCGCCGGAAGACTCACGGAGCCAGAAGGGCAAGCCAGGGGGAGGCCCAGGGCCTCCTCACACTAGGCCGGCGCGGCCAGAGGGGTGGTCACCCCACCCTATGGGGTGGGCCCCTCGGGACTCTTCCGACTCCGCCTCTTCGCCTATAAGATGCCTCGTGACCTAAATCTTCGACACGGATTGACGAAACTCCAGAAAGACTCCAGGGACGCCGCCGCCATCGCGAAACTCCAATTCGGGGGACAGAAGTCTCTGTTCTGGCACCCTGCCGGGACGGGGAATTGCCCCCGGAGCCATCTCCATCGACTCCACCGCCATCTTCATCGCCATCGCTGTCTCCCATGATGAGGAGGGAGTAGTTCTCCCCTGGGGCTAAGGGCTGTACCGGTAGCTATGTGGTTAATCTCTCTCCTATGTACTTCAATATAATGATCTCATGAGCTGCCTTACATGATTGAGATTCATATGAGTTTTGTATCACTATTCATCTATGTGTTACTCTAGTGATGTTATTAAAGTACTCTATTCCTCCTTCATGGTGTAACGGTGACAGTGTGTGCATCATGTAAGTACTTGGCGTAGGTTATGATTGTAATCTCTTGTAGATTATGAAGTTAATTATTACTATGATAGTATTGATGCGATCTATTCCTCCTTCATAGTGTGATGGTGACAGTGTGCATGCTATGTTAGTACTTGGTGTAATTGCAATGATCTATCATGCACTCTAAGGTTATTTAAATATGAACATCGAATGTTGTGGAGCTTGTTAACTCGGCATTGAGGTGCTCTTGTAGCCCTACACAATTAGTGGTGTTCATCATCCAACAAGAGAGTGTAGAGTGGTTTTATTATGTGATCAATGTTGAGAGTGTCCACTAGTGAAAGTATGATCCCTAGGCCTTGTTTCCAAACACTGAAACTCCGTTTATTTACTCGTTCGTTGCATGTTTACTCGCTGCCATATTTTATTCAGATTGCTATTACCACTCATATACATCCATACTACTTGTATTTCACTATATCTTCGCCGAACTAGTGCACCTATACATCTGACAAGTGTATTAGGTGTGTTGGGGACACAAGACACTTCTTGTATCGTGATTGCAGGGTTGCTTGAGAGGGATATCTTTGACCTCTTCCTCCCTGAGTTCGATAAACCTTGGGTGATCCACTTAAGGGAAACTTGCTGCTGTTCTACAAACCTCTGCTCTTGGAGGCCCAACACTGTCTACAAGAATAGAAGCACCCGTAGACATCACCGCACTACATTTCACCGCCATCAACCTTCAACGTGCTTCTTGGCTCCTCCTGGTTCGATAAACCTTGGTTTCTTTCTGAGGGAAAACTTGCTACTGTACGCATCACACCTTCCTCTTGGGGTTCCCAACGGACGTGTGTTAATTGCACGCATCAAGCACTTTTTCTGGCGCCGTTGCCGGGGAGATCAAGACACGTTGCAAGGGGAGTCTCCCACATCCAATCTCTTTACTTTGTTTTTGTCTTGCTTTACTTTATTTTATTTACTGCTTTGTTTGCTCTTTATATCAAAAACACAAAAAAAAATTAGTTGCTAGCTTTACTTTATTTACTGTCTTGATCTCTATATTAAACACACAAAAAAATTAGCTACTTGCATTTAATTTATTTAGTTTGCTTTATTTACTACTGCTAAAATGAATACTCCTGAAAACACTAAGTTGTGTGACTTCACAAACACTAATAATAATGATTTCTTATGCACACCTATTGCTCCACCTGCTACTACATCAGAGTTCTTTGAAATTAAACCTGCTTTACTAAATCTTGTTATGAGAGAGCAATTTTCTGGTGTTAGTTCTGATGATGCTGCTGCCCATCTTAATAATTTTGTTGAACTATGTGAGATGCAAAAGTATAAGGATGTAGATGGTGAAATTATAAAATTAAAATTGTTTCCTTTCTCATTAAGAGGAAGAGCTAAAGATTGGTTGCTATCTCTGCCTAGAAATAGTATTGATTCATGGACTAAATGTAAGGATGCTTTTATTGGTAGATATTATCCTCTTGCTAAAATTATATCTTTGAGAAGTAGCATAATGAATTTTAAGCAATTGGATAATGAACATGTTGCTCAAGCATGGGAGAGAATGAAATCGTTGGTAAAGAATTGCCCAACCCATGGACTGACTACTTGGATGATCATCCAAACCTTCTATGCAGGATTGAATTTTTCTTCGCGGAACCTATTGGATTCAGCTGCTGGAGGTACCTTTATGTCCATCACTTTGGGGGCGGCTACAAAGCTTCTTGATGATATGATGATAAATTACTCTGAATGGCACACGGAAAGAGCTCCACAAGGTAAGAAGGTAAATTATGTTGAAGAAACCTCCTCCTTGAGTGATAAGATTGATGCTATTATGTCTATGCTTGTGAATGGTAGATCTAATGTTGATCCTAATAATGTTCCTTTAGCTTCATTGGTTGCCCAAGAAGAACATGTTGATGTGAACTTCATTAAAATTAATAATTTCAACAACAATGCTTATAGGAACAATTCTGGTAACAACTATAGGCCATATCCTTCTGCTAATAGTAATGGTTATGGTAATTCTTATGGGAATTCTTACAACAATAATAGGAGTGTACCCCTGGTCTTGAAGCCATGCTTAAAGAATTTATTAGTACACAAACTTCTTTTAACAAATCTGTTGAGGAAAAGCTCGATAAAATTGATATTCTTGCTTCCAAGGTTGATAGACTTGCCTCTGATGTTGATCTTTTAAAATTGAAAGTTATGCCTAATAAGGATATTGATAATAAAATTGTTACTACATCAAATGTCATCCAAGTTAGAATTAATGAGAATATAAGATTGATGGCTGAATTGCATGCTAGGTGGGAAAGAGAACAAAACGAAAAACTTGCTAAAGAGAACAATGTAGCTAAAGTTTGGACTATTACCACCACTAGTAATGATAATGATTCACATGTTGCTAAACCTCCTACTATCAATGGTAAAATAATTGGTGTTGGCAATGTTTCTACTCCTAGTGCAAAGCGTGCAAAATTACCTGAAACTGCTAAAACTGCTGAAACTGCTTGTGATAAAACTGCTGAATTTTTTTCCAACATTGGGGACAATGATCCCATTGCTGTAGATCATAATGTTTTATATTTTTATGATTGTCACATCTCTGAAGTTATAAAGTTCTTACAAAAACTTTCTAAAAGTCCCAATGCTAGTGCTATAAATTTGGCCTTTACAAAACATATTACAAATGCTCTCATAAAAGCTAGAGAAGATAAACTAAAACTTGAAACTTCTATTCCTAGGAAGTTAGAAGATGGTTGGGAGCCCATCATTAAGATGAGGGTCAATGATTTTGATTGTAATGCTTTATGTGATCTTGGTGCAAGTATTTCTGTTATGCCTAAGAAAATCTATGATATGCTTGACTTGCCACCATTGAAAAATTGTTATTTGGATGTTAATCTTGCTGATAATGCTATAAAGAAACCTTTGGGAATGATTGACAATGTTCGTATTATGGTTAACAATAACCTTGTCCCCGTTTATTTTGTTGTCTTGGATATTGAATGCAATGCATCTTGTCCCATTATATTGGGAAGACCTTTTCTTCGAACTGTTGGTGCTACCATTGATATGAAGGAAGGTAATATTAAATATCAATTTCCTCTCAAGAAAGGTATGGAACACTTTCCTAGAAAGAAAATGAAGTTACCTTATGATTCTATTATTAGAACAAATTATGATGTCGATGCTTCATCTCTTGATAACACTTGATTCACACTTTCGCGCCTAGCCGAAAGGCGTTAAAGAAAAGCGCTTATGGGAGACAACCCATGATTTTACTACGAGTACCTTTGTTTTATATTTGAGTCTTGGAAGTTGTTACTACTGTAGTAACCTCTCCTTATCTTTATTTTATTGCATTGTTGTGCCAAGTAAAGTCTTTGATAGTAAAGTCAATACTAGATTTGGATTGCTGCGCAGAAACAGATTTCTTGCTGTCACGAATTTGGGCAGGGTTCTCTGTAGGTAACTCAGAAAAATCTTCCAATTTACGTGCGTGATCCTCAGACATGTACACAACTTTCATTCAATTTGAGCATTTTCATCTGAGCAAGTTAAGTGCCCCTGGAAAATTTGTCTTTACGGACTGTTCTGTTTTGACAGATTCTGCCTTTTATTTCGCATTGCCTGTTTTGCTATGTTTGATGGATTTGTTTGTTCCATTAACTTTCAGTAGCTTTGTGCAATGTCCATAAGTGTTAAGAATGATTATGTCACCTTTGAATGTATGAATTTTCAATTATGCACTAACCCTCTAATGAGTTTGTTTTGAGTTAGGTGTGGAGGAAGTTTTCAAGGGTCAAGAGAGGAGGATGATACAATATGATCAAGAAGAGTGAAAAGTCTAAGCTTGGGGATGCCCCCGTGGTTCATCCCTGCATATTTTAAGAAGACTCAAGCGTCTAAGCTTGGGGATGCCCAAGGCATCCCCTTCTTCATCGACAACTTATCAGGTCACCTCTAGTGAAACTATATTTTTATTCAGTCACATCTTATGTACTTTACTTGGAGCGTCTGTTTGTTTTTGTTTTTGTTTTGTTTGAATAAAATCGGATCCTAACATTCTTTGAGTGGGAGAGAGACACGCTCCGCTGTTTCGTATGAACACATGTGTTCTTAGCTTTATTCTTAATGTTCATTGCGAAGGTTGAACTACTTCGTTCATTGATATATGGTTGGAAACGGAAAATTCCGCATGTGGTAAATGGTATAATGTCTTGAATAATTTGATACTTGGCAATTGTTGTGCTCATATAGATCATGTTTAAGCTCTTGCATCATGTACCTTGCACCTATTAATGAAGAACTACATAGAGCTTGTTAAGATTTGGTTTGCATGATTGGTCTCTCTAAGTCTAGATATTTTCTGGTTGAGGTGTTTGAACAACAAGGATACAATGTAAAGTCTTATAATAGTTACAATATGTTCATATGTGAGCTTTGCTGCACCTTTTATACTTGAGTTTGCTTCAAACAACCTTGCTAGCCTAGCCTTGTATTGAGAGGAATTCTTCTCGTGCATCCAAATCCTTGAGCCAAATACTATGCCATTTGTGTCCACCATACCTACGTACCACATGGTATTTCTCCGCCATTCCAAAGTACATTACTTGAGTGCTACCTTTAAAATTTCTATTCTTTGCCTTTGCAATATATAGCTCATGGGACAAATAGCCTTAAAAACTATTATGGTGAAGAATATGTACTTATGTGTCTTATTTCTTAATAAGTTGCTTGTTGAGCGGTAACCATGTTTCTGGGGACGCCATCAACTATTACACCTTTGTTGAATATCATGTGAGTTGCTATGCATGTTCGTCTTGTCTGAAGTAAGGGAGATTTTCATGATCAAATGGTTTGAGTATGCATATTGTTAGAGAAGAACATTGGGTCGCTAACTAAAGCCATGAATCATGGTGGAAGTTTCAGTTTGGACAATTAATCCTCAATCTCTTATGAGAATATTATATGTTGTTGAATGCTTATGCATTAAAGAGGAGTCCATTATCTGTTGTCTATGTTGTCCCGGTATGGATGTCTAAGTTGATAATAATCAAAAGCGAGAAATCCAATGCAAAATTTCTCCTTAGACCTTTGTACAGGCGGCATAGAGGTACCCCTTTGTAACACTTGGTTGAAACATATGCTATGCAATGATAATCCATGTTAATCCAAGCTAATTAGGACAAGGTGCGAGCACTATTGGTATACTATGCATGAGGCTTGCAACTTATAGGATGTCTTATACATAACACATATGATTTATTACTACCGTTGACAAAATTGTTTCTTGTTTTCAAAATGAAAAGCTCTAGCACAAATATAGTAATCCATGCTTCCCTCTGTGAAGGGCCTATCTTCTACTTTATTGTTGAGTCAGTTTACCCACTTCTTTCTATCTAGAAGCAAACACTTGTGTAAACTGTGTGCATTGATTCTTACATGTTTACCTATTGCACTTATTATATTGCTTTATGTTGACAATTATCCATGAGATATGCATGTTGAAAGTTGAAAGCAACCACTGAAACTTAATCTTCCTTTGTGTTGCACCAATGCCTTTACTTTGAATCTATTGCTTTATGAGTTAACTCTTATGCAAGACTTATTGATGCTTGTCTTGAAAGTATTATTCATGAAAAGTCTTTGCTATATGATGCATTTGTTTACTTTGAATCTATTTCTTAATAAGTTGCTTGTTGAGCGGTAACCATGTTTCTGGGGACGCCATCAACTTTTACCTTTGTTGAAAATCATGTGAGTTGCTATGCATGTTCGTCTTGTCTGAAGTAAGAGCGATTTTCATGATCAAATGGTTTGAGTATGCATATTGTTAGATAAGAACATTGGGCCGCTAACTAAAGCCATGAATCATGGTGGAAGTTTCAGTTTGGACACAAAACCTCAATCTCTTATGAGAATATTACATGTTGTTGAATGCTTAAGCATTAAAAGAGGAGTCCATTATCCGTTGTCTATGTTGTCCCGGTATGGGTGTCTAAGTTGAGAATGATCAAAAGCGAGAAATCCAATGCGAACCTTCTCCTTAGACCCTTGTACATGCGGCATAGAGGTACCCCTTTGTGACACTTGGTTGAAACATATGTTATGCAATGATAATCCGTGTTAATCCAAGCTAATTAGGACAAGGTGCAAGCACTACTAGTATACTATGCATGAGTCTTGCAACTTATAGGATGTCTTATACATAACACATATGCTTTATTACTACCGTTGACAAAATTGTTTCTATGTTTTCAAAATGAAAAGCTCTAGCACAAAAATAGTAATCCATGCTTCCCTCTGCGAAGGGCGTTTCTTTTACTTCATTGCTGAGTTAGTTTACCTATTCTTTCTATCCCAGAAGCAAACACTTGTATCAACTGTGTGCATTGATTCTTACATGTTTACCTATTGCACTTGTTATATTACTTTGTGTTGACAATTATCCTTGAGATATATATGTTGAAGTTGAAAGCAACCGCTGAAACTTATATCTTCCTTTGTGTTGTTTCAAAGCTTTCTACTAAGAATTTATTGCTTATGAGTTAACTCTTATGCAAGTCTTATTGATGCTTGTCTTGAAAGTATTATTCATGAAAAGTCCTTGCTATATGATTCATTTGTTTACTCATTGTCTTCATCATTGCTTCGAATCGCTGCATTCATCTCATATGCTTTACAATAGTATTGATCAAGATTATGATAGCATGTCACTTCAGAAATTATCTTTGTTATCGTTTACCTACTCGAGGGCGAGTAGGAACTAAGCATGGGGATGCTTGATACGTCCCAAACGTATCTATAATTTCTTATGTTCCATGCTACTTTTATGATGATACTCACATGTTTTATACACATTATATGTCATTATTATGCATTTTCCGGCACTAACCTATTGACGAGATGCCGAAGAGCAAGTTGCTGTTTTCTGCTGTTTTTGGTTTCAGAAATCCTAGTAAGGAAATATTCTCGGAATTGGACGAAATCAACGCCCAGGGGCCTATTTTTCCACGAAGCTTCCAGAAGACCGGAGGAGATACGAAGTGGGGCCACGAGGTGGCCACACACTAGGGCGGCGCGGCCCAAGCCCCGGCCGCGCCGGCCTGTTGTGTGGGCCCCTCGTGACGCCCCTTGACCTGCCCTTCCGCCTACATATAGTCTTCGTCACGAAACCCCCGCATCCGAGAGCCACGATACGGAAAACCTTCCGGAGACGCCGCCGCCGCCAATCCCATCTCGGGGGATTCAGGAGATCGCCTCCGGCACCCTGCCGGAGAGGGGAATCATCTCCCGGAGGGCTCTTCATCGCCATGATCGCCTCCGGATCGATGTGTGAGTAGTTCACCCCTGGACTATGGGTCCATAGCGGTAGCTAGATGGTCGTCTTCTCCTCATTGTGCTATCATGTTAGATCTTGTGAGCTGCCTATCATGATCAAGATCATCTATTTGTAATGCTACATGTTGTGTTTGTTGGGATCCGATGAATATTGAATACTATGTCAAGTTGATTATCAATCTATCATATATGTTATTTATGTTCTTGCATGCTCTCCGTTGCTAGTAGAGGCTCCGGCCAAGTTGATACTTGTAACTCCAAGAGGGAGTATTTATGCTCGATAGTGGGTTCATGCCTCCATTGAATGCGGGACGGTGACGGAAAGTTCTAAGGTTGTGGATGTGCTTGTTGCCACTAGGGATAAAACATCGATGCTTTGTCTAAGGATATTTGTGTTGATTACATTACGCACCATACTTAATGCAATTGTCTGTTGCTTGCAACTTAATACCGGAAGGGGTTCGGATGATAACCCGAAAGTTGACTTTTTAGGCATAGATGCATGCTTGGATAGCGGTCTATGTACTTTGTCGTAATGCCCCGATTAAATCTCATAGTACTCATCATGATATATGTATGTGCATTGTTGTGCCTTCTTTATTTGTCAATTGCCCAACTGTAATTCGTTCACCCAATATGCTATTTATCTTATGGGAGAGACACCACTAGTGAACTGTGGACCCCGGTCAATTCTTTACATCTGAAATACAATCTACTGCAATTGTTCTTTACTGTTCTTCGCAAACATCATCTTCCACACAATACGTTTAATCCTTTGTTACAGCAAGCCGGTGAGATTGACAACCTCACTGTTACGTTGGGGCAAAGTACTTTGATTGTGTTGTGCAGGTTCCACGTTGGCACCGGAATCCCTGGTGTTGCGCCGCACTACATTTCGCCGCCATCAACCTTCAACGTGCTTCTTGGCTCCTCCTGGTTCGATAAACCTTGGTTTCTTTCTGAGGGAAAACTTGCTAATGTACGCATCACACCTTCCTCTTGGGGTTCCCAACGAACGTGTGTTAATTGCACGCATCACTTATCCTCACATACCCCAAGAGCATGATCATGGATTAGGCATGATCAACTTGTTCTTAATATCTTTACCTCAAGTTCTTAGGGTTTATTATCATTACTCAATTTATAATGATCAAGGTTTGGCTTCCTAAGGTATCTCTCATTAAATGGGTTCTCACTTCCATGATCAAGCATTGTCTTGATCAACTAGGTTTTAGTACTTCTATTTCACTTCTTAGGATGGGCATGGCTATGGTTGTCTCAATGGATTATATCCCAGGAGAATGCCTGAGATATTCTGCTAGGATTTTACTCAAACAATGATGATGCAATCATCTGGTTATAAGAATAGTTCTCTACCTCAAATCCAAGTGTTGCCTCAACTATCTTGAGTGTAACCCCATAGCTTGAGTTCTCTCATATAGGAATGGTTTATTCTAGGGTTTATGGTGTACTCTTAATACTCTAGTCCAATGGTTGTCCTTTATTCTTAAATAGGTAAAGCTAGTATTGGTATGAATGATCTCTCTCAATTAGGAATGACTGGAATAATATTCCAAGGTTATGTTCTTAAGATAATGTTTTGTTTACATGGATGTATATCCAAGGTTTAGCTCAAGGTTTGTCATTGCTTCTCTAATAAATAACATAGAACTCTCACCTCTCTAGATTTGATGTATAATATTATGGAATAGAGAAGAATATATATTCCTAGGGTTGATCTCCTTGTCATGATTCCATGAATGAAGTAAAATGAATACCATGAGATTCATGGTAGGATCAAGCATTTGTTTAAGACATGGAAAAGATAAGTCAAGGATGGTTTCTCCATTTTATTGTTACTTGATTTGTAATTGAATAGGTGTTCATATCTGATGACAAGGATTACCATATTATGATCTTTTGTAAGATCAAACAATTGATCCTTGATTAAGATGTTAATGTGTTGGTTTTAGTTCCATTTGATCTAACCCCTTAGATCAAATAATCTCTACCCAAAACAAGGTTTTAACAAAGTCACATTGAGGTTTATAACGCTTGACTTGATGAGCTACTTCAATTCCACCAAGGTCAAGTGAAACTTCGATTCATCGTGGATCTGTTTTTCTTTAAAGCGCGAAAATTCCCCGGATTTTCTATGCATGAATGCAATGCACACATCTGTTTCCTCTATTTTTGTAACCCCAAATACTGGGATATTACACGCACCGCAAAAGCGGATGGCCGCGGTGTCCGGAACGACGCAAACCCGGCCCAAATCTGGGCCGGATTTGCGTGGCCGCGGATGGCACGCGGCGTCCTCGCGTGTCCGCCTGGTCCGCGTGGCTGGCCCACCTGTCGGTGCCCCAGTCCTATTAAATGTGGACTGGGAAGGGGGACTGTCCCTATCCAGTCCGCACTCTCCACTCCGGCCGCAGGCACGAGCTCGAAGCTTCCGCGCCGCCATGGCCCCGAAGCGGGAGTTCGAGCCGTCCGCCAACGACCACGAGGCCGGCAGTAGCCGGCCAGTCACGCCGGCGGCGTTCACCATGGGGCCGCCGGCGACGCCCAGACGCGACCGGATCTACGTCACCGTAGCGGTGGCGCAGATGTTCTGGGACGCCGGCGTCCCAATGCCGTGGGGGGGACGTGCACCTCCCCCACGGCTGGTGATACGTCTCCAACGTATCTATAATTTCTTGTGTTCCATGCTAGTTTTATGACAATACCTACATGTTTTATTCACACTTTATAATGTTTTTATGCATTTCCTGGGACTAACCTATTAACAAGATGCCACAGTGCCAGTTCCTGTTTTCTGCTGTGTTTTATTTCACAAAATCTGGTTTACAAATATTCTCAGAATTGGACGAAACAAAAGCCCGCGGCCCTATTTCCACGGAGTGTTCCAGAAGACCGAAGAAGAGTCGAGGAAAGGCCGGTAGGGGGCCCACACCATAGGGCGGCGCGGAAGTGGGGCCCCCGCGCCGACATGTGGGGAGGGAGCCTCCTGGCTCCCCCGACTCTGCCCCTTCGCCTATTTATTCCTTCGTCCCCGAAAACCCTAGCACCGAGAGCCAAAATACCAGAACAGTTCCAGAGACGCCGCCGCCGTCAACCCTAACTCGGGGGGTTCAGAAGATCTCCTCCGGCACCCCGCCGAGAGGGGAATCATCACCGGAGGGCTCTACATCACCATGCCCGCCTCCGGACTGATGCGTGAGTAGTTCATCCTTGGACTACGGGTCCATAGCAGTAGCTAGATTGTTGTCTTCTCCTCTTGTGCTATCATGCTTAGATCTTGTGAGCTGCCTATCATGATCAAGATCATCTATTTGTAATGCTACATGTTGTGTTTGTTGGGATCCGATGAATATGGAATACTATGTCAAGTTGATTATTGATCTATCATATATGTGTTATTTATGATCTTGCATGCTCTCCGTTGCTAGTAGAGGCTCGGCCAAGTTGATACTTGTAACTCCAAGAGGGGGTATTTATGCTAGATAGTGGGTTCATGTCTCCATTGAATGCTGGGAGTGACAGCAACCCCTAAGGTTGTGGATGTGATGTTGCCACTAGGGATAAAACATCAATGCTTTGTCTAAGGATATTTGTATTGTTTACATTACGCACAGTACTTAATGCAATTATCTGTTGCTTGCAACTTAATACTTGAAGGGGTGCGGATGCTAACCTCGAAGGTGGACTTTTTAGGCATAGACGCATGCTGGATGGCGGTCTATGTTATTTGTCGTAATGCCCTAAGTAAATCTCAATCGGACATACCCGAACACATACTTCACAAGCAATACATTTATCAAATTCAAAGTGGATTCGCCCCCGGAAACGTTCCGGTGTAATTGATTTTTCATAAGGGTAATGAATCGTTATAGGTAAACGATTTGTGTGGGATAAGGTAGTTATGAAACTTTGACCAATGTACCTTGTAGCACGTATTGTTTGTTGACCATAACTCATGAACCCAGTTATCATGGGGAACATATTCATTCTATAGTAGTCATCATGATATGTATGTGCATTGTTATGCCCTCTCTATTTGTCAATTGCCCAACTGTAATTTGTTTACCCAACATGTTATTTATCTTATTGGAGAGACACCACTAGTGAACTGTGGACCCCGGTCCATTCTTTTACATCTGAAATACAACCTACTGCAATCATTGTTCTCTTTTGTTTTCTGCAAAGAAACATCATTTTCCACACCATACGTTTAATCCTTTGTTTTCAGCAAGCCGGTAACATTGACAACCTCACTGTTAAGTTGGGGAAAAGTAGTTTGATTGTGTTGTGCAGGTTCCACGTTGGCACCGGAATCCCTGGTGTTGCGCCGCACTACACTCCTTCAGCAACAACCTTCACGTGGTCTTCATCTCCTACTGGTTCGATAACCTTGGTTTCTTACTGAGGGAAAACTCACTGCTGTACTCATCATACCTTCCTCTTGGGGTTCCCAATGGACGTGTGCTTTACCGTCACAAGAAGCTACTTTTCTGGCGCCGTTGCCGGGGAACTAAAGAAAAGTTACACCAGAGAGATTGCTTACTCCCACGGTAACAAGCTACTTTTCTGGCGCCGTTGCCGGGGAGATCAAGACACGCTGCAAGGGGAGTCTCTCACACCCAATCTCTTTACTTTGTTTATTGTCTTGCTTTATTTTATTTTATTTTCTGTCTTGTTTGCTTTCTTTATATAAAAAATACAAAAAAAGTTAGTTACTCGCATTAACTTTATTTAATTTGGTTTTGCTTTATTTATTTTTATTGCTAAAATGAGTAGTCCAGAAGTTGAAGTTCGTTCGTTTAAGCAACAAGGGGGAGAAAGTTTTAAAGATGCTTGGTATAGAATTAGTGATGCTCATCATAGGTGCACTAAGAAACACTCCACTATTATCCTCCTTAGGAACTTTTATGTTGGTATCTCTAGCTGGAATAGGTATGTTCTTGATACTCTTACAGGGTGTAATTTCCTAGGTACTCCTGCTTTAGAAGCTAGTTGCATCATTGAGAGTCTAGTTGGAATACCACCTGTTAATGAAGCTAAAATTGAAATCTCTCTTGAGGATGTCATGAAAATGTTGGAGGCCATAGAGAAAAATCTTCCAAGTGTTGAGACTAAATTGGGAATATTACTTGATATACTGATAAACTTGATAAATCCCTAGGAGGAATTAATGAAAGAATTACTGTCTTAGAAACTTGTGCTACCCATGATAATCAAACCCATAGGATTGGTGAACTTGAAGAAGCTATGGGAACCTTGGGTTCAACTTTTTCTTCTCTTAAGTTTAAGGAGAAAGCTTATGTGGGTAAGGAGCAAAAGTTCATGTATGTCCCTAAGATGCCAAAGCCAAAGAATCATTATGAACTTAAAATTGATAAAACCCTTAGTACCACTATGGGAAATTTAGATAATGGAGCATCTAAGATACCTTTTGTGACAGGTTGTGTTTTTAAGGAAAATTATGATGTTGATGCTTCTTCTCTTGATGTTACTTGATTTACACTTTCTGCGCCTAGCTGAAAGGCGTTAAAGAAAAGCGCTTATGGGAGACAACCCATTATTTTATTTCTGCAATTTTTGTTTTATATTTGAGTCAAGGTGCTTGTTACTACTTTAGCAATACCTTTGTATCTTTATTTTCTTGCATTGTTGTGCCAAGTAAAGTCTTTGATAGAAAGTTGATACTAGATTTGGATTTCTGCGCAGAAACAGATTTTTAGCTGTCACGAATTTGAGCTTTTCTCTCTGTAGAAAACTCGTAAAATCCTGAAAACATTCATGAGTAATCCTCAGATATGTACGCAACTTTCGTTCAACTGGAGCTTTTTCATCTGAGCATGTTAAGTGCCTCGAAAAAATTCGTCTATACGGACTCTTCTGTTTTTGACAGATTCTGTCTTTTATTTCGCATTGCCTCTTTTACTGTGTTTGAGTGGATTTCTTTGCTCCATTAAATTTTAGTAGCCTTGGGTAATGTCCAGAAGTGTTGGGAATGATTGTGTCCTTGCTGAAAATGTGAATTTTTGATTATGCACTAACCCTCTAATGAGATTGCTTTGTGTTTGGTGTGAAGGAAGTTTTCAAGGATCAAGAGAGGAGGATGATGTAATATGATCAAGAGAGTGAAAAGTTTAAGATTGGGGATGCCCCCGTGGTTCATCCCTGCATATTTCAAGAAGACTCAAGCGTCTAAGCTTGGGGATGCCCAAGTCATCCCCTTCTTCATCAAACTTATCAGGTCACCTCTAGTGAAACTATATTTTAATTCCGTCACATCTTATGTGCTTTACTTGGAGCGTCCGTGTGCTTTTATTTTCGTTTGTTATTTTACGTTTTCTGAATAAATCGGATCCTAACATGCATGTGTGGGAGAGAGACACGCCCCGCTTTTTCATTTGAACACTTGTGTTCTTCGTTTTATTTTTCATGTTCATGGCGAAAGCTGAAAGCTGCAGCATTTATTGTTATTTTGTTGGAAACAGAAAATGCTTCATGTGGTAATTGGTATATTCTCTTGAATAATTTGATACTTGGCAATTGTTTTGAGCTCTCAAGTAGATCATGTTTAAGCTCTTGCATCATGTAGTTTAAACCTATTAGTGGAGAACTACCGTAGAGCTTGTTGAAATTTGGTTTGCATGATTGGTCTCTCTAAGGTCAAGATATTTTCTGGTAAAAGTGTTTGAACAACAAGGAAGACAGTGTAGAGTCTTATAATGCTTGCAATATGTTCTTATGTAAATTTTGCTGTACCGGTTTATACTTGTGTTTGCTTCAAACAACCTTGCTAGCCAAAGCCTTGTACTGAGAGGGAATGCTTCTCGTGCATCCAAAACCTTGAGCCAAAACCTATGCCATTTGTGTCCACCATAACTACCTACTATGTGGTATTTTTCTGCCATTCCATGTAAATACTTCATGTGCTACCTTTAAACAATTCAAAACTTTATTACTCCTTATTTGTGTCAATGTTTTATAGCTCATGAGGAAGTATGTGGTGTTTTATCTTTCAATCTTGTTGGGAAGACTTTCACCAATGGACTAGTGGCATATACATCCGCTTATCCAATAATTTTGCAAAAAGAGCTGGCAACGGGGTGCCCAGCCCCAATTAATTAACTTTCATTAATAATTCTCTTCACATGTTTTGCCCCGATTTATCAGTAAGCAACTTAATTTTGCAATAGACACTCCTCCATGGTATGTGAAATGTTGGAAGGCACCCGAGGATTCGGTTAGCCATGGTTTGTGAAAGCAAAAGGTTGGGAGGAGTGTCATCTATAAATAAAACTAAAATACATGTGTAACAAAAGAGAAGAGGGATGATCTACCTTGCTGGTAGAGATAACGTCCTTCATGGGAGCCGCTCTTTGAAAGTCTGTTTGACAAGGGGGTTAGAGTGCCCACTACCATTCGTTGACAACAACAAACACCTCTCAAAACTTTATTTTTATGCTCTCTATATGATTTCAAAACTTGAAAAGCTCTAGCACATGATTTAATCCCTGCTTCCCTATGCGAAGGGCCTTTCTTTTACTTTATGTTGAGTCAGTTTACCTACTTCTTTCTATCTTAGAAGCAAACACTTGTGTCAAGCTGTGTGCACTGATTCTTACATGCTTACTTATTGCACTTATTATATTACTTTGTGTTGACAATTATCCATGAGATATGCATGTTGAAAGTTGAAAGCAATTGCTGAAACTTAAATCTTCCTTTGTGTTGCTTCAAAACCTCTTATTAAGAATCTATTGCTTTATGAGTTAACTCTTATGCAAGACTTTTTGATGCTTGTCTTGAAAGTACTATTCATGAAAAGTTTTTGCTATATGATTCAGTTGTTTAGTCATTATCTTTTTGTTAGCAAACTATAGACCATTGCTTTGAGTCACTTCATTCATCTCATATGCTTTACAATAGTGTTGATCAAGATTATGTTGGTAGCATGTCACTTCAGAAATTATTCTTTTTATCGTTTACCTACTCGAGGGCGAGTAGGAACTAAGCTTGGGGATGCTTGATACGTCTCCAACGTATCTATAATTTCTTATGTTCCATGCTAGTTTTATGACAATACCTACATGTTTTATTCACACTTTATAATGTTTTTATGCATTTTATGGGACTAACCTATTAACAAGATGTCACAGTGTCAGTTCCTGTTTTCTCCTGTTTTTGATTTCAGAAAAGCTGGTTTACAAATATTCTCGGAATTGGACGAAACAAAAGCCCACAGCCCTATTTTCCACGAAGTGTTCCAGAAGACCGAAGAAGAGTCGAGGAGGGCCAGCAGGGGGCCCACACCATAGGGCGGTGCGGTAGTGGGCCCCCCGCGCCGACATGTGGGGAGGGAGCCCCCTGGCTCCCCCGACTCTGTCCCTTCGCCTATTTATTCCTTCGTCCCTGAAAACCCTAGCACCGAGAGCCAAAAAACCAGTACAGTTCCAGAGACGTCGCCGCCGTCAACCCTAACTCGGGGGGTTCAGAAGATCTCCTCTGGCACCCTGCCGGAGAGGGGAATCATCACCGGAGGGCTCTACATCACCATGCCCGCCTCCGGACTGATGCGTGAGTAGTTCATCCTTCGACTACGGGTCCATAGCAGTAGCTAGATGGTTGTCTTCTCCTCTTGTGCTATCATGCTTAGATCTTGTGAGCTGCCTATCATGATCAAGATCATCTATTTGTAATGCTACATGTTGTGTTTGTTGGGATCCGATGAATATGGAATACTATGTCAAGTTGATTATTGATCTATCATATATGTGTTATTTATGATCTTGCATGCTCTCCATTGCTAGTAGAGGCTCTGGCCAAGTTGATACTTGTAACTCCAAGAGGGGGTATTTATGCTAGATAGTGGATTCATGTCTCCATTGAATCTGGGGGAGTGACAGCAACCCCTAAGGTTGGAATACTATGTCAAGTTGATTATTGCATATATGTGTTATTTATGATCTTGCATGCTCTCCATTGCTAGTAGAGGCTCTGGCCAAGTTGATACTTGTAACTCCCCAGAGGGGGTATTTATGCTAGATAGTGGATTCATGTCTCCATTGAATGCTGGGAGTGACAGCAACCCCTAAGGTTGTGGATGTGCTGTTGCCACTAGGGATAAAACATCAATGCTTTGTCTAAGGATATTTGTATTGTTTACATTACGCACAGTACTTAATGCAATTGTCTGTTGCTTGCAACTTAATACTGGAAGGGGTGTGGATGCTAACCTGAAGGTGGACTTTTTAGGCATAGACGCATGTTGGATGGCGGTCTATGTTCTTTGTCGTAATGCCCTAAGTAAATCTCATAGTAGTCATCATGATATGTATGTGCATTGTTATGCCCTCTCTATTTCTCAATTGCCCAACTGTAATTTGTTTACCCAACATGTTGTTTATCTTATTGGAGAGACACCACTAGTGAACTGTGGACCCCGGTACATTCTTTTATATCTGAAATACAACCTACTGCAATCATTGTTCCCTTTTGTTTTCTGCAAGCAAACATCATTTTCCACACCATACGTTTAATCCTTTGTTTTCAGCAAGCCGGTGAGATTGACAACCTCACTATTAAGTTGGGGAAAAGTAGTTTGATTGTGTTGTGCAGGTTCCACGTTGGCACCAGAATCCCTGGTGTTGCGCCGTACTACACTCCTTCACCAACAACCTTCACGTGGTCTTCATCTCCTACTGGTTCGATAACCTTGGTTTCTTACTGAGGAAAAACTCGCTGTTGTACTCATCATACCTTCCTCTTGGGGTTCCCAACGGACGTGTGCTTTACCGTCACAAGCAGGTGGCACCTGAGCCCAGATCGGGTTCCGGTGCCGCCCATCTCGGGCTCCGGCCGCGCCCGCGTCGCGGAGATCCGGAGGCACCGCGCGCAGCTGCCGGCGGACCTCCAGGAGGACCCCTCTTACGGCGACGCAAGTCCCAACTGGGACTTGTGGTTCGAGGTGGAGCATGATGCGCGCCGGCACACGTGCTTCACCTCCGCGAGGCGCGGCCTCGCGCGCAGCCGCGCACACCTACAAGGCGGGCTGGCCGCCGCCCCGGCGGCCTCTACATCGGCGAGCCCCAGCCCCAGCCCCCGCACCAACCCCAGCCCCAGGAGGAGGACGACCCGGAGTTGCAGGCGGCGCTCGCGGCGTCCCGCGAGCAGAGCGACCTCGACGAGCTGGCCAAATGGCCGCACCTCGCCGAGACGCTGCGCGCCTCCGCACTGGAGGAGGCGGCCAGGAAGGCCCAGGAGGACGCCCAGGCGGAGGCGTGGGCCTCGAGCTGGCGCGCCGGCAAGAGGAGGCGACGCGCCAGGCGGCGCTCCGGGAGGAGGAGGAGCGCCGGGCCGCGCTCCGGCTAGAGGCGGAGCTGCAGGCCGCAACGGAGGAGCAGCTCCGGCAGCAGTCCGCGCGGAGGGCACGGCTGCGCAGGCCGGCAAGCCCGCCGAACCCGCACTCCGCCTGGAAAAGGGCGCAGTCGTCGCCCTGGCCGGCGCCCTCCGGCATTTCGAGCCGGAACAGCGCGTCGCCGTCGGGGGGTGTCGTCGTCATCGACGCCGACGACGACGAGTACTACTGGGGGTGGTACTGCCGGCGGCCACCGTGCTCGCAAACCCTGGCTAGGGTTTGCTTTTTTTATATAGTTTAAAGCCCATATAGGGCTTTCTTTTGTGTATAAATTGCTCAAAATAGGGCTAAGTTTAACTAACCACTAGTTTAATTTTTTTTTTGTTTTCCTTTTTCATTTTCATTTTTGTTTTTTTATTACATATGCGCTGCGTCCGCGCGTTGGGCACAGCGTGCGACCCAAACAGACACGCGGACGCGGACCGCTGTCCGGGTGTCCGCTCGGCCATCCAAATGCCCAAAACGGATGCCCATCGCGTCCGTTTGGGTCGCCCGGTTGGAGATGCCCTTATCTCCTTTCTCCTCTCTCAGAGATCCGACACAACGGCGTGGCCTCCATATGGGATTCACCTTGCGGTGTCGGCGGCGGCTGGACACGCGCTCGGAGACTGCGTTGTGAGCCCCGCTGTGGTGGGGAGTGGGCATTCACAGGCTCAGCGCGCTAGCGACCCAGCGTCCATGGCTAGCGAACATGCCTCGGTAGCTGAAGGCGTGCACCCTGCGCGCGAGGCAGACTACGCCGAAGCTCTGCCACGCGTTGCTGATGCATAGAGCGCGCCGGCAATAACAGAGAGAACATGCCGCGCCGGCGTGGCCAATCGTCGTCGGATACGACGGCCGTTGGAGTTGGAGGAAGAAGAGCTGGACATGCGCAGCCGGCGCACGCACCAGTATCATAAACAGAGTCCAGCCTGACGGAGGATTTCGCCAATCTGGTGTCGTCGTCGAACCACATGCAGCAGCAAAAATCAATTCAGAAGGTGACCTTCTTTTCTGCTATGTTTCTCTAGCCTAGGGTTGTTGCTTTTCTTTGATTTGGGTGGGTATGACACCGGACCAAAGTCTTTGCCAGTATATTTGATAGTTCATTTAGAGAAGAGGGGTTGCCCCTGATTCCATTGACATGCAACCAAAATAGGTCTTATACCATGTAAAAAAAAGGTCTTATACATCATCAGGTTACAATCTCTAAGTTTAAGGGAAAGTAACAATAAAAAGGTATACTATCTATATTGATCAGCACATTGGTTTAGAAACCGTGAGCAGATGTATGCTAACTGAAACTTTTCCAAGCATAGCTTTTTTAAGTAAGAAAGAATGAACACTTATTGCGACGTTCTCCGTTTCCTTTTTAAGGCCGTTTAAGGGGTAAAAAATATGTTATGGCCTCTGCGCGCAATCTTTTCGGAACACTGTCTCGCTTATGGTGTTAGCAACCTTATTAGTAGGACAAACTATGGCACGCTCAGCCAAGTAAGGCACATCAGAATACATCTCAGGAAAGGAGCCATACACTGCATCAACAGTAGCAGAAACAGGGTCGTTATCAGGCAGGCAGGCAGCAATGATATATCAGGTGGCAAAGAAATTCAAGAAGTGCTAGCTTCCCCTTCTCGTATATCCGTGGATACAGCTCCATCACCAACATCGAGAACCCATTAAGAAAATTCCTCTAAGCTAGCCCGCTCTTCATCTGATAATGCAGGATTAAAGAGCCTCATGTTCCTGCAGAGCTGAAGCACAGTCACATGCTGGCAGAGAGGCGACCTGATAAGGGAAAAGTCGACAACTTCAGATATGCTGCCTCCTTCTACAGCAGGTAACAGCTGTCTAAAATCGCCTCCTAAAACCATAGTCTTTCTACCGAAAGGAATAGATCAACAGAAACCCAAGAGCTATCATTAACAGATAAGATATCTCTCAAAATCTTATCGACGGCCTGAAAGCAGCATCTGTGTCATCGGCACTTCATCCCACAATATTAGTGTTGCCTTTTCTATCAACTCAGCTAAATGAGTGCCCCGAGAAACATTACACATTGTACACTAATTAACTTCAACTGGTATCCTGAAACATGAATGAGCTATCCTCCCGCCTGGTAACAGATGTGAGGCGACTCTGGCGAAGCAAGCAACAGCCAAAACAATACGGTATTGGCTTGCACGGCTGCAATAATAGAAGTACATAGAAATGTCTTCCCTGTACCACCATGGTCTGATACAAAGAAAACACCCCCAGACGAATTGAGGGCTGCATACATAATCTGATAATAAATATTGAGGTGGTATTCAATCTCCCATGAAAAGAAGAAGCCATTGTTAGATGTATATATCTGTATATTGTAGTTTCCCCATATGGTAGGGGGCTTCCTGCATATTTGCACCTGTACATGTACTATATATTGTGGCCTTTGGCCCCCTGGTAATACAACAAGTATATTGCCCTAACATGGTATCAGAGCTTTAGGTATGCTCCTCCTCCATTGCAGCCGCCGCCCGCCCCGGCATCTTGCCGCCGCGACCCGGCCGCAGCCGCTGCCTCTACGTCGCCGTCGTCCGTCCCGGCTCGTCGCTGCCGCGTCCGACCGCCTCGTCTCTCCCGGCCGCCTTCTCCCCCGGCCGTCGCCCGATTCGGTCGCTCCTCCACCTGTCGGCCGCCTCCTCCATCCGCCGGCCGCTCCTCCACGCGCGGCCGCCACCCGATTCGCCCCCTGGCCGCCGCCCGATTCGCCCCCCGGCCGCCGCATGATTCGCCGTCCCGCCCCGGCTCGCCGTCGTCCCGTCTAGCCCGCCGTCGCCCCCTTCCGACCCGTTGTCGCCCTGCTGCCAGCCTGCTGCCAACCGACCGGCCGCCCGCCCCGGCCGATTTTGCCCCGGCCGCTTCCTGGTCGTCTGCCTCCAGTCGTGTCGCGCGCGTGGTATGTGTCCTCCCGTGCGTGATCTGATCTGATCTGAAAAAAACAGAGAGAGATATGTCTTCCTCGTCGGGCTATGTTGCGATTCCTCGCTGCCTGGTCATCTTTGATGGCACGAATTACCCTGATTTCGTTGCCTTCATGCGCGTCCACGTGCGCGGTCTTCGTCTTTGGGGTGTGCTTTCTGGCGAGGTCTCCTGTCCGCCGCGCCCCGTTGCTCCTACGGTGCCTGTTGCACCGACGCCCGTTGCCCTTGCCCCTGATGCTACTCATGCGGATAAGGATGCAGCCACGAGTGCTGATGATACTGCTCTGGCTGATTATGACCGGAAGGTCCAGAATCACTCTACTGCCCTTGCGACTTACCAGCTGGATCTGACTGACTACACACAGTGGATAGATGAGGATGCTCGTGCTGATGTTGTTCTCACCTCCAGTGTTCTGCCTCAGTATGCTGCTGAGTTCATGGGTCTTCCCACTACTGCTGCTCAGTGGGATTTTTTTGTCAGCGCTATCAGCCGTCTGGGGATGCTCTTTACCTGTCTGTGGTCCGCCAGGAGCATGCCCTTTAGCTGGGTGATTCTACTATTGATGAGTTCTATACTCAGAGTGCTGCTATTTGGCGTCAGCTTGATTCTCTTCGTACAGCTGTGTGTGCCACTTGTCCCTGCTGTCTGACTGTGCACGCGGATCTGGAGTTTCAGCGTGTTTTTGAGTTCTTGTCGCGGCTCCGTAAGGAGTTTGAGCCGCGTCGTGCACAGCTGCTTGCCCGTGGTCGTGTTCCGCTCTCTGAGGTACTGGCTGAGCTTCATGCTGAGGAGACTCGTCTTCGTGGTGCTGGTCTTTTTGAGGTTCCCTCTGTACTTGCTGCTCGTGGCCCTCCTGTGTTGTCTGCTCGTGGTCCTCCTATGCTGCCGGCTTCGTTGCGGTCTCCAGTACCGCCGATACTCTCTACTCCTCCGGTCTAGGGCCAGAGTCAGCCTCAGCAGCCTCGTCGTCTGACAGCACCTCCCTGCACCTACTGTGGCAGGTTTGGCCACGATGTCTCTAGCTGCTGGACGAGGGATCCCAGCTTACGTCAGCGGTACCATACTCGTCGGCCGACTGGTTCTTCAGGATCTTCT
Organism: Lolium rigidum; assembly: GCF_022539505.1. NCBI lineage: Eukaryota > Viridiplantae > Streptophyta > Magnoliopsida > Poales > Poaceae > Lolium > Lolium rigidum. The sequence goes on from NC_061508.1 coordinate 159,064,530, forward strand.
ACTGTTGCGCTATCTGATCAGGACATTATCCGTGGTCTTCGTGGTCTGCTCGCTGCTACAGGCTCTTCCTTGACGGGTACTGCTGGTTCTGTGCCTGGCTCTTCTGGCACCGCGCGACCACCACCTTCTACACAACCAGGTACGTCATCCCCGTGGTATCTGGATTTTGAACCTTCTTTTCATATGACTTCTGCGTCTTCTATTCTTTCTGCTCTTCACTCTCTTGTTTCTCATGTCCGTGTTATCACGGCTGATGGTACCTCTCTTCCTGTTTTCGGTCGAGGCACCCGTTCTACTTCCTCTTTCTCTGTTCCTGACGTTTCTCATGTTCCCAGTCTTAAGATGAACCTGTTTTCTGCTAGTCAGCTTATTGATTCTGGTTGTCGCGTCATTGTTGACGCTGATTCTTGTGCTGTTCAGGACCGTCGTACACATGCCCTAGTTAGAGCTGGCCCTCGCAGCCTTGACTCCCCGGGGCTCTGGAGTTAGACTGGCTTCGCGTTCCTCCTGCTGACACTTCATCTGCCAATTCTCCTGCGGTTGCTGCTTCTGTCACTGGATCTTTTTAACAGTGGCATCATCGGCTGGGTCACCTCTGTGGCTCCCGTTTATCGTCATTAGTTCGTAGTGGTCTTCTGGGGTCTGTCTCAGGAGATGTGTCTTTGCATTCGTGTCAGGGTTGTAGGTTAGACAAACAGATTCAGCTTCCCTATCCTACTAGTGCGTTTGTATCTCAGCGACCTTTTGATTTAGTTCATTCAGATGTTTGGGGTCCGTCTCCCTTTCCTTCGAAAGGGGGTCATCGATACTATATTTTGTTTATTGATGATTTTTCGCGGTACACCTGGTTGTTTCTTATGCGCTCTCGCAGTGAGGTGCTCTCTATTTATCAGCGCTTTGCAGCCATGGTTCGTACTCACTATTTCACGCCTATTCGTGTGTTTCGTGCTGATTCTCCAGGAGAGTATATCTCCCAGCACCTGTGTGGTGTTCTTGCTGAGCAGGGCACCCTTGCTCAGTCCTCGTGTCCCGGCGCCCATGCTAAAAATGGTGTCGCCGAGCGTAAGCATCGTGATATTCTTGAGACTACCCGTGCTATGATGATTACTTCCTCTCTTCCGCCGCATTTTTGGGCTGAGGCTGTCGCTATGTCGACTTACCTCATTAACATTCAGCCTTCTGCTGCCCTTCAAGGTGGCATTCCTCTCGAGCGTCTTTCTGGTCGCTCTCCAGATTACTCGACTCTTCGTTTATTTGGTTGCGTTTGCTATGTTCTTCTCCCTCTTCGCGAACGCACCAAACTGACCGCTCAGTCTGTTGAGTGTGTTTTTCTCGGATACAGTGATGAGCATAAGGTCTATCACTGTTGGGACCCTGTTGGTCGTCGTCTCTCGTGACGTCACGTTTGATGAGACGCGTACCTTCTATCCTCGTCCCACCTCGGGTACTTACCCGGTGGATGATATCTCTTTTCTTCTTTTTTCGGATGCACCCCCTGATGTCTCTTCTCCTCCCCCTCCTAGTTCTGATGCGCCCCCTTCGACTTCGACACCATCCTCTCCTCCGTCTAGTCCCCCTAGTACTCCTCGTTCTCCGGCTTCGGATCCTTCTGATGATGTCCCTTCTTCCTCTTCTTCTGATGAGTTGTCCTCCGCTGCCGAGCTTCACTCTTCACGGCCTGTTCGTCAGCGTCGTGCTCCAGCCCGTTACTCTCCTAGTCAGTATGGTCTCTCTGTCGTTTCTGAGCCGACTTCTTATCGGGATGTCGAGCGTCATCCTGAATGGCAGCTTGCCATGGCTGAGGAGATCGCTGCGCTTGAGCGCACTTGCACTTGGGATCTTGTTTCTCCCCCTTCTGGTGTTCGTCCTATCACGTGTAAGTGGGTCTATAAAATTAAGACTCGCTCTGATGGATCTCTTGAGCGCTATAAAGCGCGTTTTGTGGCTCGTGGCTTTCAGCAGGAGCACGGCCGTGACTATGATGAGACTTTTGCCCTTGTGGCTCATATGACCACTGTGCGTACTCTTCTTGATGTTGCTTCTGTTCGACGCTGGTCTGTGTCCCAGCTTGATGTTCAGAACGCTTTTCTTAATGGCGAGTTTTTTTTTAAAGTTTCTTAATGGCGAGTTGAGTGAGGAGGTTTACATGCAGCCTCCTCCTGGGTATTCTGTTCCCGATGGGATGGTTTGTCGTCTTCGACGTTCTCTCTATGGTCTGAAACAGGCCCCTCGTGCCTGGTTTGAATGCTTCGCCTATGTGGTGAATGCTGCTGGTTTCTCTCCTAGTTTTCATGATCCACCACTTTCCGTTCACACTTCTCCTCGTGGACGCACTCTTCTTCTTCTCTATGTTGATGATATGATCATTACTGGTGATGATCCTGAGTATATTGCCTTTGTCAAGGCTCGTCTTCAAGATGAGTTTCTTATGACTGATCTTGGTCCTCTTCGTTATTTTCTTGGCATTGAGGTTTCCTCCACTTCTGATGGCTTTTCTATCTCTCAGGAAAAGTACATTCAGGATCTTCTTGCTTGTGTTGCTCTTGGGGATGAGCGCACGGTTGATAGTCCTATGGAGCTTAATGTTAAGCTTCGTCCTACTGATCGTGACCCTCTTCCTGATCCCACCCGTTATCGCCATCTTGTTGGGAGTCTTGTTTATCTTGCTGTCACTCGTCCTGATATTTCTTATCCTGTTCATATTCCGAGTCGGTTTGTCTCAGCTCCTACCACTTGTTCACTACGGTCATCTCCTCCGTGTTCTTTGTTATCTTCGTGGCACGATCACTCGTCGACTTTTCTTTCCCCGTTCCAGCTCTCTTCAGCTCCAGTGCTAGTCGGATGCTATGTGGGCGAGTGATCCTACAGATCGTCGTTCACTTTCCTCTTACTGTGTGTTTCTTGGTGGTTCGCTTGTTGCTTGGAAGACGCAGAAACAGGTAGCAGTTTCCCGTTCGAGTGTTGAGGCTGAGTTGCGGTCTATGGCTTTGTTGATTGCTGAGGTGACCTGATTACGGTGGTTGCTTGCAGATTTTAGGGTCTCTGTTACGACACCCACTCCACTTTTGTCTGACGGTACATGTGCTATCAGTATTGCACATGATCCGGTCAAGCATGAGTTGACCAAGCATATTGGTGTTGATGCTTTTTATACACGTGCTCAGGTGCAGGATGAGGTTGTTGCGGTTCATTATGTGCCTTCAGATTTGCAGTTGGCGGATTTCTTTACGAAGGCACAGACTCGAGCGCAGCATGACTTCTTACTCTCCAAACTCAGTGTTGTGGATCCACCATGAGTTTGAGGGGGTGTTAGATGTATATATCTGTATATTGTAGTTTCCCCATATGTTAGGGGGCTTCCTGCATATTTGCACCTGTACATGTACTATATATTGTGGCATTTTGCCCCCTGGTAATACAACAAGTATATTGCTCTAACAGCCATATCTCTGAGTTCATTTCTATCATACTGCATCTCCTCTAAAACCAACATATTACCAAGTAATAGACTCGGTGGATATGTTAAAAGATGGTAAAGAATAGCCATTTTTCCAGAACATAACAGATAGCTCATGCAGCGGCTGGACGAGCAAATATTCTGGAGGAATCTGTTATGACCGGCTTGGTCTACCGCCGGAGGAGGCCCAGCGGCCAGGCCTAGTTAGGGGCTTAGCCCAATTATCTATTTCCATTATAAATAAGAGTTGTAATTGGATTTCGGAGATTAAGCAATAAACATATATTTGTTGCCGACTCCTCAAGGAGTCGGACTCCCAGCCCTAGCCGTCGCCTCTGCCCAGCCGCCGCCTCCTTCAAGCTCGCGCATCGGTGCCCTGCCGCCGGTGCCCTCGCCTCCGCACGCACACCGCCCCTTCCTTCCCCTATAACCTCCGCCCTAGACCGGGTAGACTAGTTGGTTCTACCAATTTGGTGTCAGATTGTCCTCGTTCGGTCATGTCATCTTCTCCAACAACCACCACCACCCCACCGCCCGCTTTCGCACCGCCGCCCTCGCAGCCGCCGCCCTCCACGGGAGTCGCGGCGCCCATGGCGGAGGCCTCCGACGCCGGCCCCCTCCTCTCGCAGCAGGAGGTCTCGACGGCCATCCGCGATCTCGCCACCGCGGTCCAAGGCATCCGCCTGTACCTGATCGGCACCCAGGGGATGACCACACCGCCGCAGCAACCGGCCCTCGATGCCTACTCGGCCGCGTCGGCGTTTCAGCCCGTCCAGGGCGTGCCCGCCCCGCCCCCGGCCTCGTCGCTCTCAACGCCATGGTCGTCGTGGCAGCCGACCCCCAGCGCCGAGGCCGCCTCGCTTACCCAGGGCGTACCCATCCAGCAGGTGTCGTTCCTGCCATCACCCTCGTGGCTCCCGGCTTGGGTGACCGCGACGGCGCTCCCGACCGTCTACTCGACAGCGTCGGCGCCTCCTCCCGTCTACACGACCGCAGGGGACCCTCCGAGGCCCTCCTTTCCGGAGCCAGCATACGCGCGCCTTGCGGAGCCCTACGCCGGCCGCGCGGAGTACCCCGGCCAGGGCACCGCCGCACCTACTCCCCATGCTACGCCAAGCTCGACTTCGCCACGTACGACGGCGTCGAGGACCCCCTCAACTGGCTCAACCAATGCGAGCAGTTCTTCCGAGGGCAGCGCACCCTCGCCTCGGACCGTACGTGGCTCGCCTCGTACCACCTCCTCGGCGCCGCCCAGACATGGTACTACTCCCTCGAGCAGGACGAGGGCAACATGCCCCCATGGGACCGCTTCCGCGAGCTATGCCTTCTACGCTTCGGTCCTCCGATTCGCGGCAGTCGCTTGGCGGAACTTGGGTGACGTGGGCATTACCCTTCGGGTAACCGATGTTGCTCTACCCTGTACGGTCTAGTTGGAGGCCCATGAAGGTACCCGATGGCAAGGTGGGCCACTAGGACGGTGCATCAGAAGATTCCTTGGTGAGCAAGACAAGCAGGCAACCGGACAAGGAAAGATTAGATTTAAAACTACTGTAAACCTAGTCGTACTCGGTGAGACCTCTTGAGACCTGGCCACCTATATAAAAGCCGGGAGGGGGCTGCCGAGGGACACAATCAATCTTAGCAATCTTAGCCATCAAAAGCCTAGAGCTAGGTCACCATAGCACTTAGCCTTCTCGACGAGATCTCAGCCGAACTATTCGGCACCCCATTGTAACCCAATATCTTCATAATCAAGATCAGACAGGCAAGACGTAAGGGTTTTACCTCATCGAGGGCCCCGAACCTGGGTAAATCGCTCTCCCCGCTTGTCTGTGAACCGATGTCTCGTGTCAGCTTGCAGGATTCCATCAACCCTAAGCCCCTATCGGAGGGCATTGCCGAGGAGCACCCTCAACAATTGGCGCCGTCTGTGGGAAGCCTGTCGGCACAAGGCAGGACATCGGCAGTACCAGTCACGTCTGCAGCGTTCGTACTTGAGTCACCAACACCATCAGATCCGAAAGACTCGGTCCGCTGCGGATCCTTTGAGTTCGTGCCACGTCCCGGGCCGCCGCACTCGATCCCTGCAGAATCGTGCGACGGCATGAACACAACTTTTGGTGGTGTCCACTTTATCATTGACTCCGGAGGCTTTCTTCGCCTCCCTAGGGCGAGTGCATCTGGCCCGAAACCCTCAGTTTCGGCAGGTGTTACTCCAGCAACAACCCTGGAAGTTCCATCCAAAAACATGCGAGGGGACAGCGGAGGAAGTTTCGACCTCACAACGGGGCGAAGGAAAAGATGAAGGGACTCGCGCCGTGAGGAGGAAGAACGTATAACAACTCGCTCCCATCGGGTCGAATGAGGATGCCAGGACACACAACCGATCCATGGCCGCACTCGCTCACCGTATCTATCGGCTACGGAGCAGCTCGAAGCACCATGTTACCTCCACTCTTACATTGATCCGAAGGATGGATGAGAAAAATCTAGCCATCTGCTAAGGAACTGCCGACACTTCCTGGAGATTCGACAGTTCTGTGACGATCTTAGAGCCGAAGCCATGTCAAGAGTTCACATAATGAAGAAGAGGGCAAGGTCTTACAGCTATCCACCAGAACCGTATGTACCAGAGCCATACGAGCCAGCGGAAGGAGACAAGTATGTACCAGCCGAAACGTTCCCAGAGCCATGTGGGCAGGTCAACATGATCCATAAAACCAGCTTTTCGAAAAGGGAAATCAAAAAATTCTCACGAGAAGTGAAGTATGCGGAAGTTGCTATGGTCGATACACCCGAGTTCATCGACTGGTCAGAACAGAGCATCTCCTTCGGCAGGGCAGATCACCCGAAGGCCGTCCCTAGACCATGTCATGCGGCCCTTGTCCTTGAGGCGCAGATCGGTGGATACAATATGAGCAAAGTGTTCATGGACGGAGGAAGTGGTTTGAACCTGCTATTCGCCAACACGATGAAAGCAATGAGTTTAACAATCGACATGCTAAGAGAGTCCAATACAGGATTCCATGGCATCATACCGACTCGACCCGCCTACTCCTCAGGCAAAACATCGCTGGATGTAGTTTTTGGCACGCCTAGCAACTTCAGGAAGGAAAAAATCGAGTTCGAAGTAGTCGACTGGGAATCCCAGTACCACTCCATCCCCGGTAGGCCTGCCTTTGCCAAATTTATGGCCGTACCTCATTACGCGTACCTGAAGCTGAAGATGCCTGGGAACAATGGGACTCCAATAACCGTTCATGGAAGCTTCACCCGTTCAGACAATTGCGACAGAGAATTCCAGAAGATCGCCTTAAGGTTCAGAGCAATGGAAGAACTCAACGCTGTCGACGCCGTCACGGATCATACACAGCCACCAGCCGACAATCGAAACGTAAGGGCCGACGAATTTGACGCTGCGAAGGAGGCAAAGAAGCTGCAGGTGCATCCCACTGACCCGAAGAAAACGGTCAACACGTCGGCGGACCTTATCGATGCATAGGAAGGCGCGCTCATCGAGTTCCTCCGTGAGCGCTGGGAGATATTTGCATGGGAACCATCCGACATGCCAGGTATCCCCAGGGAACTCGCTGAGCACGCCCTCAATGTTGAACCGACAGCCAAACCACTACAGCAATCGATGCACCGATTTTCTGAACCAAAGAGAAGAGCAATTGGTGAAGAAGTTAGTCGACTCCGCAAGGCAGGATTCATTCGAGAGCTCAAGGAATCTGAATGGGTGGCCAATCCCGTTGTGGTGCCGAAAAAAGACACTACTGCTCTCCGCATTTGCATCGACTACACCGGCCTCAAGAAGCACTGCCCAAAGGACCACTTCCCGCTGCCTCGTATAGACCAGATAGTCGACTCCACAGCTGGATGCGACCGTCTCTCCTTCCTGGATGCATACTCCGGGTATAACCAGATCAAGCTCAAAAAGGAGGATCAGGAATTAACCGCGTTCCTCACCCCACACGGCGTTTTCTGTTACAACGTCATGACGTTCGGGTTAAAGAATGCAGGGGCAACTTATCAACGGTGCATGCAAGCTTGCCTTGGAGAACAGATCGGGAGGAACATCGAAGTTTACATCGACGATATTGTGGTAAAAACAAAGCACGCCGCCACTCTCATCGACGATTTGCGGGAAACCTTCGACAACCTAGACAAGTAAAAAATCAAGCTGAACCCGAAGAAATGCTTCTTCGGGGTGCCAGGGGGACAAGTACTCGGCTACTTCATCTCAGCAAGAGGAATAGAAGCTAACCCCTTGAAGATCAAAGCTATTCTCGACATGGAACCGCCAAAGAATATGCACCAAGTGCAGCAGTTGGTAGGGCGATTGGCAGCACTTAGTAGATTCATCGCCAAACTAGGGGAAAAAGCTTTGCCCTTCTACAACTTGATGAAAAAGTCAGAAAAGTTCGAGTGGACAGATGAGGCGCAGGAGTCTTTCGACAATCTGAAGAAAATCTTATCGACATCCCCAGTCCTCGTAACCCCCCGCGAGAAGGAAACACTGCTTATGTATATAGCTGCAACGGCCCAAGTCTTTAGCAGCGTGTTGGTAGTCGAACGAGAAGAAGCAGGGAGAGTTCACGGTGTGCAGAGGCCTGTTTACTACCTCAGTGAAGTGCTCACACCTGCAAGACAGAGGTACCCCCATCATCAGAAGCTTGCATACGCAGTATGGAGGTCAGCTCGCAAGCTACGGCACTACTTCACAGAGCACCCGATTGTCGTCGTAAGCGAAGCACCATTGAAGAACATAATGACTAACCCAGAGGCCACAGGTCGAGTGTCTCAATGGGCCATCGAAATAGCACCGCACGACATAATTTACGTCAATCGGACGGTGATAAAATCCCAAATCCTCCCAGATTTCATGGCAGATTGGATCCAATCGCAAACACCAGCAGCACCCGACATGTCGGGGTCATGGACAATGTACTTCGACGGGTCAAAACGGAGCACAGGAGCAGGAGCTGGAGTGGTACTAATATCACCACAGGGAGATAAGATGAAGTACATACTACGTATGAATTTCTCCCTGCCGACGAATAACGAGGCAGAATATGAGGCGCTGTTACACGGAATGAAGATGGCCAAGGCATGCGGGGCAACTCGCCTGGAAATCTACGGAGACTCAAACCTGGTAGTACAACATGAACCTGTGTGACGCGGTCAGCGACAACATGATCGCCTACCGACAGTTGTACCAAAACATGGAAGCCAAATTTGAAGGGTGTGAGCTTAAACATATCGGCAGAGCCAGCAATGAGGAAGCCGACACTTTGGCAAACATCGGGTCCATGTGCTCCCCCATTCCAGACGGAGTGTTTTACGAAGTGATCACTCAGCGATCAATAAAAGAGAAGGCGTCGGCACCTCCAAAGTCGTCGGCTGACGAATCGGAGGCAAGCCCGCAGCGAGCTGCCGAAGAATCTCCAACTCCTCCTGCTGAACAAGTCCTCCTCCTTGAGCCACTATGGACCAAGCCGTTCCTAACGTATCTAACAAAGCAGGAGTTGCCAGAGGATCCAGTAGAAGCGAGACGAATCGTCAGACGATCGAAAGCCTTCACCATAGTAAACGGTGAACTCTACAAACGCAGCATTTCTGGTATTTTCCAAAGATGTATTGCCATTGACGATGGAAGAGCACTATTGCGCGAGATACACGAAGGAACTTGCGAACACCACGCAGGAAGCAGGGCCCTTGTGGCAAAAGCCTTCAGGGCAGGATTTTACTGGCCAACAGCGGCATCGGATGCTCGGGATCTGGTCATGAAGTGTGACCCTTGCGAACGTTTTTCACCAAAACCGCACGCCCCTGCGACAGACCTGATGACAATACCTCTAGCGTGGCCCTTCGCTCAATGGGGACTCGACCAAGTTGGACCACTGCCAAGATCATCGCCTGGAGGACACACGTACCTATTGGTCGCAGTCGAAAAATTAACAAAGTGGATCGAGGCAGTACCAGTACGAAACCAGAAAGCAAAAACAGTAGTTCAATTCTTCAGGGGAATAACATGTCGATTTGGTATGCCTCACAGTATCGTCACAGACAACGGAACTAACTTTGACTCCAAAGAGTTTTTAAAATTTTGTGATGACGGAGGAATCAAACTGAAATTTGCATCAGTGGCTCACCCACAGACCAACGGTCAGGTGGAAATGATCAACGGTCTAATAGGAGATGGCCTCAAGAAACGCCTTACGGGTGCGGCCGGAGCTTGGGTCGAGGAGTTACCATCTGTACTTTGGAGCTTGCGTACCACACCTAATAGGTCGACTCAATACACCCCGTTCTTCTTGGTACATGGAGCCGAAGCAGTCCTGCTAGCCGACGTCCGGTTTGAAGCCCCTCGAGTGACAGCATACACAGAATCCTCTTCCAACATCGCGATGCAGGACGCTGTAGACCTCCTTGACGAAGCCCGAGATATTGCTTTGGCAAGAACCACGGTATACCAGCAGGCGTTGAGAAATTATCACAGTCGACGAATACGCAATCGAAGCTTTAATGTTGGAGATATGGTACTTCGGCTGAAGCAAGAGAGACCCTTGAAACTCGAGTCTCCATGGGAAGGACCATACATCGTCACTGAAGTGATACCAGGAGGAGCATATCGGCTCAAAAACCCAACTTCGGGAAAATATGTTGGGAATCCATGGAACATTGCACAGCTGCGACGGTTCTATACATAGGATACAATCGCTTTTTATTATTCGACAGCTCTTAAGGTTGCTTTTGTGTTATGAATAAAGTTCTAATCAGGTTTTCTACCTTCTTTCCTCAATCCAGGCCCTACCACCCGAACAGGTCATTTGCGGCCCCTACCATCGGCTCTTACTCCCATCGGGAGCGTTGGCCTAAAAAAAATACGCTTACACAGTGTCATTAATTAAATACTCTCAACGGGAGCTAAGATTAATGACACACAAAAACAACCAATCCAAGCCTCGAGAAAATACGCGAGTGCTGCAGTCGATGGTTACATTATCACAAAAACAAGGCTCAAACCGGTGAACCGCTTGACGAAGCCAAGCGTCTAATTCCCTCGACTAAGTCGATGGGTCTCGCTCTTACAAAATTTACATATCGACTTCGCAATAACATTGCAAAAATTCAACAAATTCGTCGAGAGAGCAGGTTGAACTGATCACTCAGCCGCCCTCGACAATAAAATACCAATCAAACTAACATAGCGTGCAGCGCACGCATTAAATTTGTACAAAACAATCTTATGCAGATACAAGGTTATTACATTCATGACTAGGCTCCCTGGTTCCCTTGGGTCCTCAGATCCCTCTCGAGGCATGACTCCATCCTAGAAATAATGGTATATGCAGGACCTCTAGCAATATCATAATATTGGCCTAAACTCCTCTCAGTGTTTGCTACGACTCTCAAGTCTAAAGATGGATGGCATGCCAATACCGAAGCAAAGGCAAGTTCAGCACCAGACCGAAGTTCTTTCCGCACCAAGCGTCGAATCCTTTCGGGAGACTTGAATCGGGTGAACGAGGGCAGATAAAGTTTCGGGTGCTTGGTCCAGAGGAAACAAAGTCTTCCAAACCATCGTGAGATGAGCGTGGAACTTATCAAAGTAGTAATGCGCCTTCTCCACCCGGTGCTCAAATTTCGCCATGATAACAGCCTTCGGACGATGCAGCCATAAATCGTGCTTCGGGTGAGCAACGTCAGTCATCGCCTCGACCTTTTCATGGATCTTCTTGTTCTCCTTAGATTTATCTGAAGACACGACTGAAAAGGAACGAATATCAGTTAAAAGAATATCCAAGCTACGTCAGGAATCAGAAGATGGGTTAATACTTACAGCCCAAACTTTCGGTAGCAACATGAAGACCATCGAGAGCGTATTGCTCGATATCAGTTGCTATTTCACCCTTTTTCTTCACCAAGGCTGCCATTGCGCGAAGAGAAGTGATGTCTTTATTCAAACGAGACACTTGATCACGTAAGCGGTGAACAAGGTCAAATTCATCGTTAGTCGAAGGATTTGGAAAAAGCTCGGCACGGGAAGATGATGAAGGGATCTGCAGTACAATCGTCGGTTCAGAACGACATCAACATAAAACTCCCATCGGGAGCGCTTGGCATATATGTTACATTCAAAAGATGGTTCGAATTGACAACAGAGCCAAAACAAAACAAGACTAAGTCAAATTGCGACTGGTCTTATTTACAATAAATCAAGCAAGAGCTCAAGGGATCGCCGATGACGAGCCAGGGGCAGCTTCAAGAATAGGCTTGGCTTGTGCTTCATCTACCAACTTCAGGAGTTGATTGGCACATGCCACCGCCGATCGTTTGAAGGGTTCGAGGTCGACTGGGCGATTATCGTCATCCACAGGCAATGCCTTGGACAACTTCTCTAATTCAGACCCCATCCCATGGCCCATGAGCAGCTGGAAAGTAAGAACCGCTCCAAATAAGCGGTTACGGCGTTTCAATACCTCCACAGGCTCAGAAGAGTCGACGAGGAAAGCATCCGCCATCTCGCCGAGACTCTTGTCCTGCTTCACTTTTGGGAAGATCATCGAGTATGGCCTCGACAATGCTCCTTTAGTCCTCTGCAGAAGCCCAAGGACTTGGACGTTGGATTCAGTGGCAAGAGAAAGGGCGTCAAACGTAGAATCCTCCCGAAGCATGCGCGCCCGAGTGATGGTTATATCGGTAGCCTCTGAAAGAGGACAGATCAATAACCCAAAAGGAAACATTACAAAATGAGCTGTGTGTCAAGAACTTTACCCAGTAAATTCGTGATGGACTCACGAAGGACGCCTTCCTTTTCATCGGCTGCAGCTTTGCGCTTGGCATCTTGCTCATCCTTCATCTGTTGCTTCAGCTTCTTCAACTCCTCCTTCAGCAGGACATTTTCGTTCTTGGCATCGGTGGCAAGCCTCTTGGCTTCCAGCACCTGATCTGCCGAGGTTTTAAAAGTCTTTCGAAGCTGAGTGTTTTCAGACTCCAGTCGAGTGAACTGCTCGGCAAAGTCTGCCACCGCGTCAACTGTGGCATAAATCGACTGCAACAAAGAAAACCAGGAAGATTCAGTCGGATGGAAAAGCTTTGTGAGGCAAGGAAAAATCAAGACAGTAAAACACTCACGTGATCGCGAGCAGCCGATGAGGTGGGGATATCGCCAGAAGGTATAACCTTCGACACTGGAATCTTCTCTACAACCGTTCGCGAGGGTGGCGTCGACTTGGCGGGAGAGGGATTCGACTCCTTAGCTGATGCCGTCCTCCCAAAGGATAATTTGGTCCTCTTCGCGAGAGGAACATCATCATCATCGTCATCAGAGCTACTTAAGAAGAATGCGCGGTTAGCATACAAAGCAATAGGAAATAAGTCAGAAAAAGGGTATAGATGCTCACAGGTCCAGATCATCTTCGGCTGCGAAAAAACTTGTCGAATTCTTCTTGGCAGGAGGAGGCGAAGCAGTTCCACCGGCATCATTATCTTGTCCGCTAGGACTTGATTCAGCCGTTCTAATAAAATCGTCGTTTACCTGCTTACGTCACCTGCTCCTGATGAAGGCATCATCCTCGGTAGCCTCTTCCTCTTGGACATCGCTGTCCTCGAGGGCATGCTGGGCGTCCTCGGTCCCCTCGGAGTCATCATCATCATCCTCTGGCTCCACACCGCTTTCGGGTGTAGGAGGATAGCATTGAGCCACGGCGGGGGCCTGTCCAGAGAAATTTTTTTGTAAAACACAACGAAAAAAGGAGTAACAATAGCAAGCGAGAAACAGCAGAGGATTACCTCAGTCGGAAGATGGTCAAAATCATAAGGAGGACGAGCCGATGTCAAGACGATGTTGTCCTTCATACTAAGGCATGTCAAACGGCGGACTTCATCTCGGAGGTCTTCGGCCGAAAGGTCGGCAGAGCTGACCCTAGACCTATCGTCCTTGCCCGTGTAAAGCCACAATTGGTGGGGTCGATACATTAACGGTTGCACTCGACGTTGTAAGAACACTAAGACTACCTCAGTGCCACACATCATCAAGCCTCCCGTATTCTTCAGGATGACGACCTGGTCGAACAGCTTGTCGGCTGTCACTCTCTCTTCGGGAGAAAGGGCGTTTTGCCAGGACTTCTTCGGCTTAGCTATCAGTTTATCTTCGAAAGGAGGGAGATTCGAGCGCCGCCCAGGCACCAAAGGGTCTCGCAGATAAAACCATTTGTTGCGCCAGCCTTGGACGGATTCCTTCATCGGGTAGTCGAGATAATCGACTTCCTTCCTGACAACAAAGCCGACGCCGCCTACGACGGGAGGACCATTGCTGTCGTTGTGACGCATTACATAGAAGATCTTCCTCCAAAGACCCCAGTGGGGGTCAATGCCAAGGAAGGCTTCACAAACAGTGATAAAGATAGAAAGATGGAGAATCGAATTAGGGGTCAGCTGCCAGAGCTGAATCCCGTAGAAGAAAAGAAGGGAACGGAGAAACTCGTGGGCAGGAAGAGAGAGACCACGGAATAAGAAAGCAGTGAACATAACGGTGAAGCCCTTCGGAGGCCTTGGGCGAGAAACGGCACCTGGAAGACGGATGTCATCCTCAGATGAGGAGATGAGGCCAAGGGCTCGCAGCTTGTTCACATCTCGATTGGAAATGGCGGAGGCGCTCCAATCACGGCTGAACTTGGTTGCATCTGAGGCACTGGCACCCTTCTTCTTGCCCATGGCGCCTGAAGCTCTTGAGGGAAGAACAGAGGAAACAGGAAAGGACGGGCGAAGAAGAAGATGAGCAGTGGGAGGCGTAAAAAGTAAAAGCAGGAAGACCCCCTATTTATGTCGTAAAAATTGAGGCAAGATCGTGGCCATAACTTCACGCGCATCGTGGGAAGTGGATTAGATCTGGCTGTACACGTGGCGTCTAAAAGGAGAACGGAACCGGCGGCCCATTATTCCCACGACGCGCGAAAATCGAGGAGACGCCTCGGTCGGTGTGCATGCGCTGGTCGCTCCCTAAAAACTGCTTGCGCAGAACTAGGATGGGCCCGTCAGGTCAAGTCTTGTCAGTCACATCACAGCAGCAATACGTCATCAATGACATCATGGAGGAAATCGAGAGTAATCGAAGGGAAATAGATAATCATCGGATATTCAGGCTTGAGTCTGCACCCGATCATAAGCGCTCGTGTCCAGACTCGGGGGCTACTCCCATCGGGAGCGATTGACGCGCACCCGATAAAAAGAAGACGCACACCCGACAGAATGAGGACTCGAAGATATTCCTGTGAAGAAATATTTGGAGAGCTAGGATGGAATGTTCAGCTCGAGTCTGCACCCGGTTTCAAGCATCCGTGTCCAGACTCGGGGGCTACTCCCAACGGGAGCGCTTGACGCGCACCCGATAAAAGTTTTTTGCACTCCAGGATCATGCCCGGGGACTTGATTTTGTGTAGGGTGACGTTGTTTTGCCATCGGCAGTTAACCAGCAAAAGTTGGGCACGTTACTTATTATCCCTTACGCATTGAAAATTTATCGGGTAAAACAAGCCTTGGTACAAATTTATCGGATGATCCATGAAGACTTGCAACAAAACTTCGGCAGAAGAAAATGTTCGAGTAGTACAACTTGAGTCTACGCACGGATTGCCAGCATCCGTACCTAGACTCGGGGGCTACTCCCATCGGAAGCGCTTGACGCGCACCCGATAAAAAGAAGACGATGCTGATACAAGATGGACAAAAACAATCAAGGAGAAGAACATTAGGTGGAGGCATGCTTTAGTCTCTACCCGAACTATCTTCGGCTAGACACTCGGGGGATACTGACGTGGGCATTACCCTTCGGGTAACCGATGTTGCTCTACCCTGTACGGTCTAGCTGGAGGCCCATGAAGGTACCCGATGGCAAGGTGGGCCACTAGGACGGTGCATCAGAAGATTCCTTGGTGAGCAAGACAAGCAGGCAACCGGACAAGGAAAGATTAGATTTAAAACTACTGTAAACCTAGTCGTACTCGGTGAGACCTCTTGAGACCTGGCCACCTATATAAAAGCCAGGAGGGGGGCTGCCGAGGGACACAATCAATCTTAGCAATCTTAGCCATCAAAAGCCTAGAGCTAGGTCACCATAGCACTTAGCCTTCTCGACGAGATCTTAGCCGAACTATTCGGCACCCCATTGTAACCCAATATCTTCATAATCAAGATCAGACAGGCAAGACGTAAGGGTTTTACCTCATCGAGGGCCCCGAACCTGGGTAAATCGCTCCCCCGCTTGTCTGTGAACCGATGTCTCGTGTCAGCTTGCAGGATTCCATCAGCCCTAAGCCCCTATCGGAGGGCATTGCCGAGGAGCACCCTCGACATTGGGCGTTTGGCCTTCACCACCACGGTGCAGGACTTCGCCGACCGCTTCCAGGCCCTCGCATGCCACGCCCTCGAGGGTAGACAGGAGCAGCGAGCGCGCCGAAGCTCATTCATTGGCGGCCTCCCCGACCACATCCGTGTGGACGTGGAACTCCAGGCACCGCAGGACCTCCAGACGACGATGCACTACACGCGCGCTTATGAGCGTCGCGCCCAAGCGGTTCAGCAAGCGCCCCCAGCCCGTGGCGGACGCACCACTCGTCCTCCGCCCCCAACCGCGGCCGCGAACCACCCCACCCCGACCGAGCCGGCTAGCCCCGTACCAGCGACTACTCGCACGTTCCGCCGACTCACCCCGCCGGAGCAGCTCGAACGCCGCCGCCTTGGGCTCTGCTTCAATTGCGATGACCCGTACACGCCCGGCCATGTGTGCCCACGCCTCTTCTACTGGAGACAGTCGACGCGGACGAGGCGGACGCGATACCCGAGACTGCAGACACGACGGCCAAGTCGACTCGTCGCGGCCGCCAAGGTCTTTCGTCGTCTCTCTCGCACGCAGTCTCCGGATCGGCGATCCGCCACTTGGAGCGCACGATGCTTCAGCTCGTCCGTGTCCACGATCCACGGCGAGACCCTGGTGGCGTTGTTGGACACGGGCTCCATGCATAACTTCCTGCCCGTCGCCACCATGCGTCGCCTCGCTCTACCGCCGACGGGTGGGGATCACAGATATCCCACAAGTATAGGGGATCGTTTGTAGCCTTTTGGTATGCGCGCTCTTCGACATCTCCATTT
The DNA here is from genome assembly GCF_022539505.1 of Lolium rigidum. NCBI lineage: Eukaryota > Viridiplantae > Streptophyta > Magnoliopsida > Poales > Poaceae > Lolium > Lolium rigidum. The sequence goes on from NC_061508.1 coordinate 159,081,142, forward strand.
TCGGGAAGGGGAGGAAGAGGTGACGCAGTCTTATGGTTCTGGACAAAATAGTAATGTGTTGACAGGAAATTGTTTCAATTAGCAGCAGTCAAAGAAATAGCAGCCAAAAAATTGAAGAACGAACAAGCAAACAATAAAGATAGATTACCTGGGGGAGCGCGTTTGTGGCGCTATATGGTTTCACACGACAAGACGACGGGACGGGGTCTTTCTTGCTGAGCGAAGAGATTTTCCGGACAAGTTTTTCTAAGTCCTTGACCGACAAATCTACCGACAGGCGATCCACATCCTTGTCGCCAGCATACATCCAGAGGGGGTTTTTGCGAGCCTGCAGAGGTTGTACCCTAATCCTAAGGAAATATACCGTGATTTGGATACCCGACAATTCTTGTCCGCATGTATTTTGCAGCTCATGGATGCGTGTCATCAGCGCCTCTGTCGCCGCTTTTTCTTCGTCGCTAGCCTCTGCATCCCAGGAACGGTGGCGAAAGATTTTTTCGTTGCCGTTGAAAGGAGGAATGTTGTGTTCCAGCGAGTCGACGCATTCCTCGTGGACATACAACCATTTTTTGCGCCACCCTTGAACTGAGTCAGGGAATTTGACGTCGAAATACTTGACATCAGGGCGGACGCAGATAACAACACCGCCTATGTTATAGGCGACGTTGGGGGAGCCATTACGGCGGAGGAGGAAGATGCGCTTCCATAGAGCCCAGTTAGGCCGGACTCCAAGGAAAGATTCGCAAAGAGTGATGAAAATAGAAATGTGGAGGATGGAATTGGGAGTGAGATGATGAAGCTGCAGCCCATACACAAAAAGCAAACCACGCATAAAATCGTGGATGGGTGCAGAGAGACCACGAATAAGATGGTCAACAAAACTAACACGATACTCAATGGGAGGCGTCGGGTAGCTTTCCTCGCTGGGGAAGCGCAGCGTGTCAGTTTTCTTGCTAATTCCAAGCTTCTTCAGCAGGTTGATGTCCTGCGCGGAGATCTTGGATCTCTCCCACTCTGTGTTCCCCAGATCTGGCGCCACCATCTTTGATTCGGGGGTGCTGTGCCTTGAAAGTCTTGGCCGCGGCGGCATCAACAATGGCGTCGACGAAGTGGAGCAGTATATGAGCACTGGAGTTGTGTTGGAGGCAATGGAGATTGGAAGCAGAGGAGACGTGAGCAATGGTGCGGCGGAAAGGATTAAACGAGGAAGAAGACGAGTATTTATATCGAATCCAGTCAAAACGTCGCACCGTTGGATGATCTACGAATGGACTTGATGTTGTACACGTGGATCAAGGGGTAAAACGGTATTTTCGCCACGATGGAACTGGACAGGCGCTACAGCGCGCGTGCCAGAAAAAGCGGAGGACGTGTGTCCCCCACTTGCGGAACGTGTCAAACAGGGTGCAGATTTTGGGCCCACAGGTCAGGGAAGGGATAGCTCTCGCGTCTTTCCAACACAGTGATCACGGTTATCGTCAGCACTGATGTCACTCTACCAATGAAAAATTTCGGCTGAAAATTTTATGAAAAATTGCGACAGTACAAGATGATTGGTAATCTCGAGAGCCTTTGACCAAATACAAGTTTTTGTTCAAATGCTCGGGGGCTACTTTATAAAAAGGTTTCGAAAAATTTGATGGAGATGGTTTGGAAGGGGACATTTCAAAATATAGCGACAGGGAGAAATTGGAGCCTACAGCCAAGTATAAATCCTCGACTGTAGCCTCGGGGGCTACTCCCATCGGGAGCGTTATTAGCGCACCCGATAAATATGAGTAGAAACATGACAATATAGTGGCAAGGGTGTTAAAAAGGTGAGCCTACAACCAAGTACAAGCACTTGGCTGTAGCCTCGGGGGCTACTCCCATCGGGAACGCTGTTCGCGTGCCCGATGAAATTTAAACAGGTCCTGGCGAGCATATTCTGAGTTATCAAAATAACTCTTCATATACTCCCATCGGGATGTTATGTTAAAAACAATATAAGTCATCCGTTGACTCGAACAAATGTGCTACTCCAACAGCCGGAAAAAGCACCCGACAATATATTCTCAGAGCGCCTCAGTCGCGAAATAATCTCTGAATGCCGCAAAACTCTGCGAAGGTAAGTCCCCGGGATCTATCCTATGCGGCGTGGCACCGCCTCTGACGGCGCTTGGCTACTTTTTTCCGTGTCAACAGATACGAAGAAAAATCCTAACGGACGTGTTAGGTACCCGATAAAATATGACTGGAATTCGGCATCTGGTAAGACCTTAAGCGGCACATGTCGAATTACGCCAGTATACCGAGATCATGTCCAGGGACGTGATCTTGAAGTAGGTTTTGGTGGATTGCTACAAGAGCAGTTAACTGGTACCTGATCCGTCAGATGAACCAGCCTCAAATACCGTTATCCCTGTACAATATACAATTCTTTTATAAAAAGTTGTCAACCTGCAGAAATCATATGCAGATTGTAAAGATGGAGATTTTCCCTGATTCTGCGATTCAAGCAAAATCTCGGGGGCTACTGACATAGGCATCCCCAATGGGCCTGCCGAAGAAGGTACCCGGGGTTTACTGAAGGCCCATGACCCGAAGCTTTACGTAGTTTGGAAAGATAGAGTTGTATTAGGAATATCAAACTTGTAAATATCGCGGGTTGGTTTACGAAACCCTCCCGGACTTTGTAACTTGTACATCACGAAACCCTCGGCTCCGTCTCCTATATAAGGGGGAGTCGAGGGACGAAGAAAGGATCGATTCATTGTTTTCCAGCAACCCTAGTTTCATAGCAGTCGAGTACTTTTCCGGCTGAAACCTTCGAGATCTACTTGCCCTCTACTTCCAACTAAACCCTAGTCTACAACCCGTAGGCATTGATAAGTTAGTCCCTTATCACCTATTCATGCCTGTTTATGGCTCCCGACGCGCGGTACAGGAGCATGGTACGGGCGCATCCCGCCCGTACCAGGTGCAACCGCCTTAGAACTAAGGCGGTCGACGTGGTACGCCCGGGCGGTACAGTCGTATCCCCCGTAACGATGGTCGTTTTACTTACAATACGTTTTCCCGAAAACATAAAGTTTTTGTTGTTAGGTGGCTCGTACAAATGTGCATACATATTATGTTACATGGATCCTTCTATTGGTTTTGTATTTGTATACAAATCTGTGGGCTTGTCAGGTAGCCAAGTCTCATGTGAGGTTGATAATGTTATGAAGGTAATGGTAGGTGTTGATTCACATACTTTGATGTCGGTGTGGTGAGAGTTGGCACAAGATCAAATGTGTAGTTGCTATCTAGGGAGTAATGATGATGTCATTGATCTTAAGGATATTTCCGTTTACTTAATTATCGTCGTCACCAAGTGACGCTCGGGGCAATGGTATGATAATTGATACATAGTGCATGCTGTACGCAGGTCATGGTGTCCTTTGAATGCATCACCCCTTTCAATTGTCTCTCTTATTGTCACATACTTCACATGTGTACTTATTTCCATCCATTGATAAACCTATTTGCAATGTTGCACGTGAAACTTTGGCCTATTGATACGTCTCCAACGTATCCATAATTTCTGTCGTTACATGCTTGTTTTATGACAATACTTACATGTTTTGCTTGCACTTTATAATGTTTTTATGCGTTTTCCGGAACTAACCTATTAACAAGATGCCACAGTGCCGGTTCTCGTTTTCTGCTGTTTTTGGTTCCGGAAAGGCTGTTCGGGCAATATTCTCGGAATTCGACGAAATCGAACGACCAAACCTCCTATTTTTCCCGGAAGCATCCAGAACACCGAAGAAGAGTCGGAGAGGGGCCGGAGGGCCACCACACCATAAGGCGGCGCGGCCTGGCCTGGGCCCGCGCCGGCCTGTGGTGGGGAGCCCCGTGTGCCCCCTTGCGCCGCCTCTTCGCCTATAAAATCCCTTTCGACCTAAAAACACCGTACCACTTGACGAAACTCCAGAAAGACTCCGGGGGCGCCGCCACCATCGCGTAACTCCAATTCGGGGGACGAAGTCTCTGTCCCGGCACCTCGCCGGGACGGGGAAGTGCCCCGGAAGCCATCTCCATCAACGCCACCGCCTCCATCATGCTCCGTGAGTAGTTCCCCCATGGACTACGGGTTCTAGCTGTAGCTAGTTGGTATTCTCTCCCCCATGTACTTCAATACAATAATCTCATGAGCTGCCTTACATGATTGAGATTCATCCGATGTAATCGGTGTTGTGTTTGTCGGGATCCGATGGATTGTTACGTTATGATTGTCTATCTACAAAGTTTATGAAGTTATTGTTGCTGCAATCTTGTTATGCTCAATGCTTGTCACTAGGGCCCGAGTGCCATGATCTTAGATTTAAGCTCTATACTTATTGCTTAGATTGTATCTACAAGTTGTATGCACATGTCACTGTCCGGAACCAAAGGCCCCGAAGTGACAGAAATTGGGACAACCGGAGGGGATGGTAGTGATGTGAGGATCACATGTTTTCACGGAGTGTTAATGCTTTGCTCCGGTGCTCTATTAAAAGGAGTACCTTAATATCCAGTAGTTTCCCTTGAGGCCCGGCTGCCACAGGCTGGTAGGACAAAAGATGTTGTGCAAGTTTCTCATTGCGAGCACGTACGACTATATATGGAAAACATGCCTACATGATTAATGATCTTGATATTCTGTCTTAATGCTATTTCAATCCTATCAATTGCCCGACTGTAATTTGTTCACCCAACACTTGTTATTGGAGAGTTGCCACTAGTGTAGATAGCTGGGAACCCTGGTCCATCTTTCATCATCATATACTTGTTCTACATGTCATTGGAAGTAGTATCAACTGTCTTCTGGTGCCATTGCTCTCATATTACTATTACTGCTCGTCGTGTTATCGTTACTATTGCTCTCATATTACTGCTGCTTTCACATCACCCTCGTTATTAGTGCTTTTCCAGGTGCAGCTGAATTGACAACTCGGTTGTTAAGGCTTATAAGTATTCTTTACCTCCCCTTGTGTCGAATCAATAAATTGGATTTTACTTCCCTCGAAGACTGTTGCGATCCCCTATACTTGTGGGTCATCAAGACTATTTTCTGGCGCCGTTGCCGGGGAGGCATAGCTCTACTCATAAGTTCACCTGGGGAGTACACTCCACCTCTCTCTCTATTTTATTTTATTTTGTCTTGCTTAGTTTACTTTTGTCTAGTTTATTTGTGCTTAGTTTATTTCTGTCTAGTATTAGTTTGCTTTGTTTACTTTTGTCTAGTTTATTTCAGTTTTGTTTTACTTTCCTCATATACCCAAAAATCCATAAAAATTTCAAAAATCTAAAAATTAAAAATTGCTGTTATGGGAGAACCTTTAACCTACTTGGAGCTTATAGAATGTTATAATAATTATAGAGAATCAAGAACTGGTAAAATAATGAGTGCTATGATAGAAAAATTGAATACAATTGCTAAAATCTTGCTTAAATGTCATGATATAAACTGTTGCTCTCAACAGGATACTAAACATCTTAAATTTCAATGTGGCTTTAGTGAGGAATTTTTAATTAAGAACTATAATCGGAATTGCTATATTCATTATGGGTTCGAAGAGGTAGAACAATTTGTCTTATTTATGGGAGCCTCCGAGATAGAATCCTTCATGGTTGAGAATTATGAAACTTGTGTTGTTTGTAAGGACCTTAAAGATTATGTCTCTACTATCCTTAATTCTTGCATAGAATGCTACAGTAGGAATCCTTATATCCTTGATTATAAAGAGAGACACATTAATGCATGAACCTGAAAGCTCATTGGATGAAAAAGAGGAGGAAATTGATGAACCTGAAAGCTCATTGGATGAAAAAGAAGAGGAGGGCGACGAACAAAAGGAGGAAGAATGGATTAGCTACCCATGTCAACCTTCTAATGAGAGTAACTCTTTATCTCTTACACTATTTGATTGTCCTCCATGCTTACCGGAAGAGGTTGAATGTTATGTTCCTGTGGATTCTCTTGAAATAGTACCTATGAGTAAAACTTGTGAGAATAATTATGCTACTGTTATTTATGATAACTAGCAAAGTGGCCCTCGCAAATGCGAGGGCAACATCATTAGTGCATTCTAATAAACTAAGTGATGATTTCATTGATATGCATGTTCATATTTGTGTGGGTAACTACTATTTTTTTCATAACATTATGCTATGACATCTTATAGGTATTCACTGCTATTATATGTGGAGCCATAGTTTCATGAAATGACTCTTAGTATCATAAAAAATCACATAGACGTTTTACTTGGCGTGCATTTTCTCTTTTACTTATGAATATTTGATTTGCCATTTGCAAGAGTGCCAAATTATATCCTTGTGTCATTTGTATATGATATTAGATCGGTACGATGAAGTAATTGATCTCACTATATTATAGGCATCAAAGTATATCAATCTAAAAATTATTTGAATGTGGCACGTAACTTCATAGGAAGTTCCAAAGTCCGGACTCATGCGCGTCCTACCACGGTAAAAATAATGATATTCCAGCCAAATCTTCATATTACATTTGCTATACAATACAAACCTAAAAGTCAACCAAAATATGAATACATTTAAATGAATGGATTGCCCAAAGAGGAAACTATAACCCATTAAATCATAAAGTTTATGAGAAGAAACATGCTTCATATGCAAAACATTTTAATTATTTAGGTATTACTATGGGAGAGGCTACTGTATTGCATATTCCAAAGACATAAATTGATTATCACGGTTCATAGTGTTTGGGATTTGCTTACCTCATAATGATAGGAAAAAATTAGCAGCAATTAGAAGGCTACCTCAATAAGGAATCGTAACACTCTTCGCTCAAGGCATGTGCCAGCTTACCGAGGCGTGTCATTTGTCTTTTGCGATAGCCTCAACTCGTCAAACCTCAATTTTTTTGGGTTGTATAAATAACATGGATATGCATTGTCAATTTTTTTTTGTCAAATATGACTCGGAAACAGTTCATGGTTTCACATTTATTCATCAAGAAAAATAACTGATTGTTACTTATGTTATTACAAAGCTATAAATTGTCTATAATGTTCGAAAATAGTACTATTTAGCAAACAACTCTTCTATCTTAAGAAAATTAATGCATATTTTAAATTTCAATCGCCGAGAAAAATCACTCCAGGAAGCTTCTAATCAAATATTCCTAAAAAAAGCTTCTAATCAAATATCGTTGATGTTTGAAAGACATGACACATTGCCATCAACCTAGTTGGTCAACCACACAAATTTGGTCTTTTCTGGCCAGCATTTTCCTACCTCATATGTTTTCTAAAAGAAGAACAACGGTAGCTGAAAAATGAGTCATATTGTCTTGGCACAAATTACATTACTGTTTTCTTGTGCGTCTTCAGTGTCCATTGCTACTTCCTATAGGCAGCTAGTTTTGTTTGTTCCTTAAGTAACCAAGTTATCTCCATCAGAAAAGAACATGGTGCCCATCGTCATTGTTTGTCATGACACCAATTCGTACTGTGCCTCCAAGTTAAATATTCATCCTTCAAAAGCGTACTCATATTTAAAAAGATTATGTCAGCCCGTTTGAAAATACATATTTGACATACCTCCATTTATTTGAAATAATTGACAATGCCACATTCATTATTCAAATAATTGAATTAGGATACTAACATATAATAGCATGTGTTCTATGTTTATTATCTAAATAAGTCTGTATACACTATCACTAATTTCCACTATAATAATAAATGAAGCAAGAACATATATTAGCTGCTTCTGATTCAAAGGAAAATGAGAGAAGATAACAATAATGAATCAACAATTCATATGCACGGACAGGGGGCATTGTGTTTCAATTGCTCGAATAGGGGATACTAAAGTGCACATTTATTGATGAAGCAAAAAGGATATATACTTCATATATCTCACCGCATTCCCAATAAAAAAAATCTCTAAAGTAATTCTCGCTTCTTCACTTATGGGATGGTAACAATCTGTCTCGAATAAGAATCAGTGTGCAAGCATCAGGGCATGTTGACAGACAAAAAGTAGAGTGTATTGAGACTGCATTCAGACGGTTGGAACATAGTGGCTATTGATATCTTATCAGCCATCGAGAAGTAGCTGACATGTACTCCCTTCTTTATAAAATAGGAGGCATATACTTTTTGGTTAAAGTCAAATTATTTGAAGCTCGACTAACTATATGTAACACATAAAAAACTATAATGCCAAATCCACACAATATGAAAGTTTATTTCACAACCGTCCAAACAATACTGGTTTAAGATTATATTATCGACATCTTTTCTATATAATTGGTCAGACTTTATTTTTTTGTGAAAGAGGGAGTATTAACACCAGAAGGTTTCGCTACCATGTCGACGAACTATATATAATATCATATCTCTCTGAATAAAAGGATTATTAGAACACTGATAAAAATGGTTTAAAAAGTAATTGCTTGATAGTGAAGAGTATCTAAAGGTGTACGCCACAATTAAATTTTTCTTAGTAAGGTTAGCACATATTACGACTCAAAATTTTGATCACCTCCATTACACAACTCAACCATTTATTTTCCACATTAAGAAATTTACAATCCTAGCATATGTTGATACAAAGTAACGTTTACCAACAGAGTTACTCTAGGAAGTACACTTGCACTCACCTTTGAGCTGCATGTTCTATATTCATGCTGCACCACCTTGTACAAGTTCAAATTGTGTACCTCCATATGATCCCAACAAAGAACTTTAACGCCCTTAATTTTGAATGTCTGCGACATAGAAAGTAACATGATTGTAATTAGTGTTGTTATACATATGGCTTTTTTTGTACGATTCTCTTACGACGGAGGTAAAGCTGACTTGATAAGTAAAACTGACTCACCTTCAAGTCTTCAAGATATATCGGCCCACTGGCCGGAGAGGCGTTTATCCGCCAGTGACATCACGACGCAGCATGGATGCTCAAGAACAAACAGAAGGGGATCAAACAGGTGACGCACACGTGAAAAAAAATAGACAAGGCCTACGGCAGTTTAGCGTGGTCGAGGTGCCGTGGAGGAGCCCGCAGTGAGATTCTGGCATAGGCCGCAGACACCGCTGATGTTCCCTCCGAAGCCGTCAACCCGGTCGGTATTGTTGTTGCTGCTGCAACATTGGCCTGTTGCTGTAGCCAGGTATCGCGTACGCTCTAAGTTACCAGTTGAACGGCTGATAGAGGAGGCAGTCGCTTGCAGTGGATAAAAAAAGGGGTCGTAATTCTGTCGCACCAATTTGGTCGTATGTTTCCAAATTTCCCTTGTTTAATATTCCAGAAGAAACTGAATACTCCATGTTGATTTTGATTGTTATGATACTGGTATAACCCGTGATTTGCTAAGGTGTCACAACGTTAGCAAGTAGCTTTACTAATTTGGCATAGAAGATCCAACAAAACCATAACATTGAGCTAGATGACATGCATCTATCGTTAGTAAATTGTGACAGTGAATCAACTGACCTGTCTTGAAGAATTCTGAAGCTCTGTAACTCGAGGCTATAACATAACTGCATCGTTTGCACCTACTTGATAATTGTAGCACCTCAAGCCCATGTTCCGCACCTGTACCATACCATGCAGAAAATGACTTCACAACTTGAGAGTGGAAATCAGGAAATGTACTGAAACAAACATGAATTGGATTAGTATATTCAGGGGACACGAATCTGTGCTACTTCTACTGCACTCAATTTCATAGCCACGACATGCATTATCAATCAACTTGCACTGTCTGACAAAAGAGTAAAAACTATAATCAAACTAATGTGTATGATAAGCACACTATCAAATATATGCAGGATATCTGGAACATCGAGTGCACAAATTCAATCTGCTGGAGATCGGGACCAAAGATTCAAATCTGCAGGTGCATCTACCAGTGCTTGACATGTTTCCATACCAAATGGGTATGATAAAACTAAACCGCGTCTGCAGCTGATCTAGTTCAGGAATTCATTGGCAGCAGGTGTTGTGCCTCCATGTTTACCTTTTCGTCTTAGTCTTCTCCTCCCCGATCTCTCTTCTTTCTTGGAAATACGACACCTCGATGACCTGCGATTGCTAGAGAAGCCATGAATGTGGGGAGGAAATTGTATATACATCAATTTGATAGTGGGGCAAATAAGAAGGACGGCCCTATGGTCAATCATTTTACCAATTATAAATGGGTAGAGGAGAAGCATGTCGCAATTCTGCACCTCGATCCTTCCAAATCGTGGCGGCCTTTTCGACCTCGAGCACCTCCAGTATCCTCCTTGTCAATACGAATCATAGCGGAGACTACTCCTAATAGTTTCCTTCCTGAAAGTTTACCTGTTTCCAAAAAGCGAATTCCTCTTATATCAGCCTAATGATGGTAGTGCAAGCCTACCACACTAAAGGTCACAAATTTGAATCTCCGCGTCTTAGCCTCTCGGCAGAACAGTCTGAAGACTGCACCACCTGTTCAGAGGGCTGTTATCAGACCGTGCATAGAAAAATTAAGCTGAATTCTTTGAAGATAATAATCTGAATCAAAATTTATCTAGGAGATATAAGTTGTATTCTAAAGAAATAGCTGAAACGGTAAAATAAAAGCTCATTGCCTGACTTTGAACTGTCGGGCTTTGTGCGTCAGGCATATCAAATTGGGTTGATCGATCCATGTTGCATGGCTGCAAAGGTTGCATGGTGTATGTAACTATGTAAGGCACAGATGAAAACTTAATAACCATTGATGTTCACCAGGAGAGTCGGTCGGCTTAGAGCATGTATGCATACGGCGGCGGCGGGGGTGCCAGCATACTTGAGATATGCCAGAGGATCAGAACATGGCTTGTGGCGGCAGCATGCTTGGAACACGGCAGGTGATCGGAATATGGCAGCAGCCGAATCGTTCGTGAATACGCTAGAATACAACGGCGGCAAGCTGCTATCAGATTGGAGAGAAAAAGCTCAATCCTTTTGAGCTAACGATCTAGAACCAAATTGATGGATCTGTATTGTATTCTGCAAAAAAAAAAATGAAGCAATAAAATAAAAGGTCATACATGCCTGGCTTTTGGCTGTCCACCCAGCTAGGTGCATGAGCCGCGTCTCATCCATGTTGCATGGCTCCATGGCTGCATGTTGTCTGTATATGGCAAAGATTGGAACCTGACGTTGTTGTACATGAGGAGAAAGCAGATGGGAAATACGGAAGTGGCGCAGAAACGATGTTAGTTTTTTTTTTTGTTTGCTAGGTCGTGACCTAAGATATGGGAGGTAAAACTTTAGGGGCAGTGGTGGGTAATTTATATAAAGTTTTTTGTTAATAGACAATTTCTAAGATCCATCGGTCGTAATTGTTTCTAAACTTTTAACCGATGGTTGGACGTTTCTGATTATTGTGGGATTTTCTAGTGATTTATCTATTTTCTGGTGAGCCCGTAATTTACTTTTAATATATAATAGATCCATGCTACTTTGATAAATCTTATGATAATGCTTTGTTTGTGCCTGATGTCGAAATGCATGGTACTAAAGAATTTTGCTTGGCAAATGTTTATGATAAAGCTCTAGACGATGGTCCTATGTTACTTGATAATATTAATTGTACTACTAATGAAAATGGGATCGGAGAGTTCTTGACTTATTCTATGAGTCCCATATCTATTGAGATTGATCAACTACCTTGTTATATTATTAATAAAAGTAAGTTTGAAAGTTTTAATTCCACTATTCTTGAACTTGATAAAAATTATGTGTTTGGAAATCATGAAAAGTATGCTGCATGTGATAGCTATATTGTTGAGTTTGTTCATGAAGCTACTGAAAATTATTATGAGAGAGAAAAATATGGTTGTAGAAATTCTCATGGTACTAATACACCTCTCTATATGCTGAAATTTTTGAAGTTATTCTTGTTTTATCTTCTTATGCTCGTCACTTTGTTCTTCATGAATTTATTTGTGTACAAGATTCCTTTGCATAGGAAGCATGTTAGACTTAAATGTGTTTTGGATTTGCCTCTTGATGCTCTCTTTTGCTTCGAATACTATTTCTTGCGAGTGCATCTTTAAAACTGCTGAGCCCATCTTAATGGCTGTAAAGAAAGAACTTTTTGGGAGATAACCCATGTGTTATTTTGCTACAGTACTTTGTTTTATATTTGTGTCTTGGAAGTTGTTTACTACTGTAGCAACCTCTCCTTATCTTAGTTTTGTGTTTTGTTGTGCCAAGTGAAGCCTCTAATCGAAGGTTGATACTAGATTTGGATTTCTGCGTAGAAACAGATTTCTATCTGTCACGAATCTGGGCTGTTTTCCCTGTAGGTAACTCAGAAAAATATGCCAATTTACGTGCGTGTTCCTCAGATATGTACGCAACTTTCATTAGTTTTGAGTTTTCTGATTTGAGCAACGGAAGTATTTATTTAAAATTCGTCTTTACTGGCTGTTCTGTTTTGGCAGATTCTGTCTCTGTTTTTTTTTTTTTGCATTGTCTCTTGTGGACTTTAAGCGAGGTTTTCTAGACGTGGAGAGCTGTAGCTAATGTTTTATGGAGTTCTTGCAATGTGCCACTACAGGACCAAGGTGGATTCAAATTTTTTGAGTACTAACCCCTCTAATGAAGTTTATGAGAAGTTTGGTGTGAAGGAAGTTTTCAAGGGTCAAGAGAGGAGGATGATATATGATCAAGAAGAGTGAAAGGTCTAAGCTTGGGGATGCCCCCGTGGTTCATCTCTGCATATTTCAAGAAGACTCAAGCGTCTAAGCTTGGGGATGCCCAAGGCATCCCCTTCTTCATCAACTTATCAGGTTTCTTCTATTGAAACTATATTTTTATTCGGTCACATCTTATGTGCTTTACTTGGAGCGTCTGTGTGTTTATTTTCGTTTTGTTTATGTTTGAATAAATTCGGATCCTAGCAATCCTTGTGTGGGAGAGATACACGCTCCGCTTTTTCATATGAACACTCGTGTTCTTCGTTTTACTTTTAATGTTCAATGATAAAAGTTGGAAGCTATTGCACTTATTTATATTTGGTTGAAAACGAGAAAATGCCTCATCATGTCTTGGATAATTTGACACTTGGCAATTGTTTTGAGCTCTCAAGTAGATCATGATTAAGTTTTTTCATGTAGTCTAAGCCTATTAGTGGAGAACTACTGTAGAGCTTGTTGAAATTGGTTTGCATGATTGGTCTCTCTTAAGGTCTAGATATTTTCTAGTAAAAGTGTTTGAGGAACAAGGAAGACAGTGTAGAGTATTATAATGCTTGCAATATGTTCTTATGTAAGTCTTGCTGTACCGGTTCATACTTGTGTTTGCTTCAAATAACCTTGCTAGCCCAAAGCCTTGTACTGAGAGGGAATGCTTCTCGTGCATCCAAAACCTTGAGCCAACCACTATGCCATTTGTGTCCACCATACCTACCTACTATGTGGTATTTCCTGCCATTCCAAAGTAAATTGCTTGAGTGCTACCTTTAAACAATTCAAAATGCTTCTCAATTTGTGTCAATGTTTTATAGCTCATGAGGAAGTATGTGGTGTTTATCTTTCAATCTTGTTGGGCAACTTTCACCAATGGACTAGTGGCTTCGTTCGCTTATCCAATAATTTTGCAAAAAGAGCTGGCAATGGGATTCCCAGTCCCGAATTAATTAACAAAAATAGACACTCCTCCATGGTATGTGATTGTTGGACGGCACCCGAAGGATTCGGTTAGCCATGGCTTGTGTAAGCAAAGGTGGGGAGGAGTGTCATCATAATAAAACTAAAATAAAAAGGCACTCCTTCATGGTATGAGATTGTTGGCAGGCACCCGAGGATTCGGTTAGCCATGGTTTGTGAAAGAAAGGTTGGAAGGAGTGCCACCCAAAAATAAAAATAATTCATGGGAGCCGCTCTTGAAGGTTTGTCTGGCAAGGGGGATAGAGTGCCCACTACCATTCGTTGACAACAACAAACACCTCTCAAAACTTTACTTTTATGCTCTCTTTATGTTTTCAAAACCAAAGCTCTAGCACAAATATAGCAATCGATGCTTTCCTCTTTTGAAGGGCCATTCTTTTACTTTATGTTGAGTCAGTTTACCTACTTCCTTCCATCTTAGAAGCAAACACTTGTGTTAACTGTGCATTGATTCTTACATACTTGCATATTTGAATTCATCATATTACTTTGTGTTGACAATTATCCATGAGATATGCATGTTACAAGTTGAAAGCAACCGCTGAAACTTATATCTTCCTTTGAGTTGCTTCGATGCCTTTACTTTGAACTTATTGCTTTATGAGTTAACTCTTGTGCAAGACTTTTGATACTTGTCTTGAAAGTACTCTTCATGAAAAGTTTTGCTATATGTTATCTATTTGTTAGCAACTATAGATCATTGCCTTGAGTCACTTCATTCATTTCATATGCTTTGTAATAGTATGATCAAGGTTATGTAAGTAGCATGTCACTACAGAAATTATTCTTTTTATCGTTTACCTGCTCGGGACGAGCAGGAACTAAGCTTGGGGATGCTGATACGTCCCCGACGTATCCATAATTTCTATCGTTCCATGCTTGTTTTATGACAATACTTACATGTTTTGCTTGCACTTTATGATGATTTCATGCATTTTCCGGAACTAACCTATTAACAAGATGCCACAGTGCCAGTTCCTGTTTTCTGCTGTTTTTGGTTCCCGAAAGGCTGTTCGGGCAATATTCTCGGAATTCGACGAAACGAAGACCAAACCTCCTATTTTTCCCGGAAGCATCCAGAACACCGAAGAAGAGTCGGAGAGGGGCCAGAGGGCCACCACACCATAAGGCGGCGCGGCCTGGCCCGGGCCCGCGCCGGCCTATGGTGGGGAGCCCCGAGTGCCCCCTGCGTCGCCTCTTCGCCTATAAAATCCCTTTCGACCTAAAAACACCGTACCACTTGACGAAACTCCAGAAAGACTCCAGGGGCGCCGCCACCATCGCGTAACTCCAATTCGGGGGACAGAAGTCTCTGTCCCGGCACCCTGCCGGGACGGGGAAGTGCTCCCGGAAGCCATCTCCATCAACGTCACCGCCTCCATCATGCTCCGTGAGTAGTTCCCCCATGGACTACGGGTTCTAGCTGTAGCTAGTTGGTATTCTCTCCCCCATGTACTTCAATACAATGATCTCATGAGCTGCCTTACATGATTGAGATTCATCGATGTAATCGGTGTTGTGTTTGTCGGGATCCGATGGATTGTTACGTTATGATTGTCTATCTACAAAGTTTATGAAGTTATTGTTGCTGCAATCTTGTTATGCTCAATGCTTGTCACTAGGGCCCGAGTGCCATGATCTTAGATTTAAGCTCTATACTTATTGCTTAGATTGTATCTACAAGTTGTATGCACATGTCACTGTCCGGAACCAAAGGCCCCGAAGTGACAGAAATTGGGACAACCGGAGGGGATGGTAGTGATGTGAGGATCACATGTTTTCACGGAGTGTTAATGCTTTGCTCCGGTGCTCTATTAAAAGGAGTACCTTAATATTCAGTAGTTTCCCTTGAGGCCCGGCTGCCACCGGCTGGTAGGACAAAAGATGTTGTGCAAGTTTCTCATTGCGAGCACGTACGACTATATATGGAAAACATGCCTACATGATTAATGATCTTGATATTCTGTCTTAATGCTATTTCAATCCTATCAATTGCCCGACTGTAATTTGTTCACCCAACACTTGTTATTGGAGAGTTGCCACTAGTGTAGATAGCTGGGAACCCCGGTCCATCTTTCATCATCATATACTTGTTCTACATGTCATTGGAAGTAGTATCAAGCTGTCTTCCGGTGCCATTGCTCTCATATTACTATTACTACTGCTGTCGTATTCTTGTTACTATTGCTCTCATATTACTGCTGCTTTCACATCACCCCTGTTATTAGTGCTTTTCCAGGTGCAGCTGAATTGACAACTCAGTTGTTAAGGCTTATAAGTATTCTTTACCTCCCCTTGTGTCGAATCAATAAATTGGTTTTTACTTCCCTCGAAGACTGTTGCGATCCCCTATACTTGTGGGTCATCAAATATCCTTACACAGCAAGCAACCATAGTTCAATTAGTAACAATAACAACACCAAATGATCAAGTTTACAGTAGCATGACTTGCACATGACACTCTAGTGAAGGCAAAGCTCCAGTCAAGAAATCAAGGCTTCCATGCGGTGATTAACGAGGCAACATCTGCAAGTATTGGAGCCACATTTCAACTTCTGTGTCCATACAATGTAGTAGCAGTTAATCTAAAACCTGTCTAGACATCAATTGCAAGCAGGCATAAGTGATAAGTGAATCATCCAGTGCCTAGATCCATATAATTGCTAGGAACCAGTCATAATAGCAAGCTAATCAAACTAGATAGCCTTATTTATCAGCAGATAGGGATTACAGGGAACCCAACCAAGCAAGAACCTCAGATGAACACTTGAGCAAGCTCAAATTCATCTCTGTAACTACTAGAAATATCAAAATGGCTTGGTACTACAACAAATTCACAGCATATAGATTAGCCAAATCCACGGATTTCGTACAAGCTTGCGAGCGAGCAAGGCATTCCTGCATGTCGTCGGGGTCGGCGGAGAAATTTACCTCGGACGGGTCGGCGGAGTCGGATTCGTCGAAGGTGGGGACGTCGTCGGGGCTGTTGATCTTGAGCCCCGCCGCCTTCCTCTCCTGCCTCTCGCGGTTCTTCAGATTCTTCTTCTTGCGCCGCCGCTTCTGCGCCTCTGTCTCGTGCGCACGCTTCTTGCTCGCCGGTGCAGCCACCGTCCTCTGGCCCCAAGCGAAGCTCAGATCTTGGGCAGCTCCGCCCGCCGATGAAGCGGCCAACTGGGTTTCCTCAACCGCCGCCTCCTTGCCCTTCCCCTCCTTCCCCTTCCCCCTCTCCATGGACGAGCGCGAGCGAGCACGAGAGCGAGCTCTGTTGTTCTTGACCTAGGGTTTTTTGCCCGATTTGGGGATTGCTTTTGCTTTGGATAGATGTGCTGAAGAGGACAGGGGAGAAAGATATTTATATCTCGGCGGTTCCGTCGTGGCCGCGCGTGGACACGTAGGCGTATAATACATAGAGGTATGGGTCATACGGGCTTGTACGTGGGCTGATACGAACCCAGCCAAACCCGAAGTACACAGGAAATGACGATCATGCCCCCAGACCCGAATCGGTATGTACGAATCCTAACCGTCCACGTGTTTTCGCGGTTTGGCGAGTTTGTGGTGGGTGCGTACGGAAGCAAAAACGAAATCTCACATCCATTTGATACAAAAAGATACTACTCCCTCCATCCTGGTTTATTAATCCCGCGAATATCTCTAGGCTGTCAATTTGACCTACATAATCTAAATCATATCATTAGAAAATATGACACCTAAAAGTTCTAATGATATATTTTTGTATGGAAATATATAACTCGTATTAAGTTGGTCAACTTTACGACCTAGGAATATGTGTGGACCTAATAAACTGGGACAAAGGGAGTATTCTGATTTGCATAGGCAAGTAATTCCATGCCATGGGTGCATATGTCTCATAGTAATCTACACCTTCCATTTGTGAGTAACATTGAGCCAGTATCCAGGCTTTGTTATGCACGAGTTGTACACTTTCATGTTGTTTGTTTCCGAATAACCAACAAGTACTTATGCCATCCAAACAAAAATTGTGCTTTAAGTTTTCTAGTTGTTACGGCATTGCGAGATAAGCATGTCTAGATCGTCAAGTTATTCATCTTTGTTTCTAAGTTATATAGTGGGAAAAAATTATGTGTGTTGAAAAAAATCGCAAACACTACAGTTAGTTTGAATTCACTTGTTGATGTCATCGATGATCTTGCTGGTGGCATGCCACTTTTGGGCCTGCGCAAGGAGATGTGGCTGTGAAACATAAGGTGGCTGTTGAACATTTACTGATATGGTCCTTCACCTTGACATGATGACTCTCTAGTCTAAGGGTTTGAGCCACCTTCTCTTTCGCGGGTTTAATTTCTCTAATATCTAGGTTCTTCAATTCCTCAATGAGGAATTCAGTTTTTGAATCATCAGAAGGTTGCTTTACTCGGGAGTCGTTAGATTCTTCAAACTCCATGTCCATAGTTTCCTCAACTTTCTGGTGGATATTGTTGAAGACTCTGTAGGTATGATAGTTTAAAGTGTAACTAAGAAAGAAACCATCATGTACCTTTGATGCAAATTTTAAAGGCTTATGTGTATCTAGAATGAAGTACCTGGCGCAAAAGACTTCAAAAATGAAACATTAGTCTGCTTACAACATTTTATTCATAAACTTGTGAAGATACAACGGTTGATGGCATGAAAACCGGTGTTGATGGCATCAACCCAAAATGTATTAGGCATGTTCTACTCATTCAACATTGCACGCGTCATCTCGATTAGGGATATGTTCTTTATTTGCCCAACATCCTTCTACTAAGGCTTGTAGGCTGTTGAAAACTCATGGATGATACCTTGCTTGCAAAGGTACTCATCAACATGCGGGTTCTAGAATTTTGTGTCATTGTTACTCCTCACCTTCTTGATATTTAGCTCGAACTCGTTTTTTTATGCTTGCGTTACAAGCTTCTTGAAGCACTCAAAGGTATTCATTTTATCTTTAAAGAGGAACACCCATGTGTATATGAAAACATCAGAGACAATGATAAACCCATAGGCATTACCATTGAAGCTCTTTTATGTGTTGGGACAAAAAAATTACATATGAATAAGCTCTAGCTGAGAGGTAGAATTCATGAGAGAGATGCAAATGGGACCCACCTAAATCCCACTTATAGTTCATTTTATCACACTAGAAAATGCTAAAATGAACTATAAGTGGGATTTAGGCGGGATCTCACCTGAGACCGTAGTCATTATGTTCTTGGGTAGATGCTTTTTTCACTTGTTTTTTTTTTCTTGGCACACACTGAAAAATTGGTCTTTTAAAAGTTTACATCTTTAACTTTAAGATGTCCTTTCCCTTGATTAGCTTGGAAATATTCCTCATACCACGGTGCTACAACCCCCCCCCCCGTCGTCCATCTTGAAGCATTAGCTACTAGGCACGTGCTGACTTGAGGACCTTCCAAAAAATCAACAGAACATATATTTCTTTTATGTAATATTTGAAAACTACTAAACAATTGTGAAACAGATATTTCCTTTTATGTAATATTTGAAAAATACTTAATAAACAAACTATAAAGACCATAACCGGTGAACTATGCAGCTGATAGACGATTGAAACATAGATAATTCACATGCATAATAGTGGTAATACAATTCATTCAAGAAATAGCTACCTTACCTGAACCTAATTAATACTTTACATTTACACTTATCTCCAAAAGTGATGTACTGAGACTTTGAATAACTAGGAACAAAATCATCAAGCATACTTGATCTCTAGTCATATGTTTTGTGCAACCACTATCCAATGCCCAACTCTTCCTGTCAAAGGTGTAGCCCTACAAAGCAGAAACATTTGTTTTAGGTACACATGTTATCTTGGGTCCGTTGTTGTTAGTATTTGATATCACATTAGCATTCCAGCCAGTGGTGTAGGACTCAAGGCTAGAGATGGCAGATTTATTCACCCAAATGCATCTCTTGAATGTTTCACCGTAATCTTTGGGGGCAACATGCAGCACTTGAACTTTACCAACGCAGTCCTTGTTTACTTGGAATGTGTTATCTACAACTATGGATCTAGGAGTATTTTTTCTATATGTGTACCCAAAGTACCTAACATGATCATAATAATTCACTCCCCCAAGCACAAATTTTATCTTCGGATATATCTCAGTTTTCTAATGTGATCCATAAAAAAGGTATTCAAAACATACACCTACATTTCTCTGGTTCTTATTTACTTCTAAAGGATCTCTTTATGACAGTCCTAGGTGTTGGGGCTGCATCTCGCAGCCCCTGTTCCTTCTACCTCTACTCCTCTCAATATTTCTTCTCTCACACACACGCACATGCACGCGCGCGCACACACACACCAGGACACACACATCCACACACACATGGACCAAGGAAGAAGAACACAAGGATTTTCCTAGAACACTCCCTTGGTGACCACCTTAGCTACATTGTATGTGTCGCTTCACAACCTGACTTTTTCTCATTACTCAAAGCAGTCTATACATACAAAGTTTAGGCACTCCTGCCATGACCAGTCGACCACCACATGAGCCACTACCCCACTCATGCACTAACTAGATGACCTATTCTACTTCCTAGAATCACTCTAGTTCGGTCAAGACTAAGCCAGCAAATGCAACAAACTTATCCGCATCTCTTGAAACCTCTCCAGTATATCACACGAGCAGGCTCAACATGCCCGTGCACACAGCTAGTTGTTAAGAATTCTACACATGGAGAATAACTACTCGGTCATGCATGCACCTAATCACTAGCATGTAACATGATTAAAAGATAAAATTCCCAACATTTACCCCCTTTAATCTTGTCATCATGACTCAGCTAATCTTCTACACGGATCACCCGCTACATCACATACTTAGCAAATTCGCCTTGACATGGATGACATATGAGGAACATCGATCACGCGACCATCTTGCCGCACACAGCAGAACGCCTTGATGCAGACGACACATTCACGGCATCAGATCAAGCACCACGCCTTGCCACTTTGCATCATGGATCAGCTTCTCTTGCCGTCGCTGTCACAGCGTCGGTCACGACCATCTTCCGCAGGTTCACAGTACAACTTTCGTTGATTTCACACCAACTCTTCATGATGACGATGGCATCGCACCACCGCTGCCGGCATCACGCCGACTCTCTTTGAGATGACGGCATCGCACCATCGTCGTCATGCAACGGCGTTGCACCGTTGCCGCCTCGTGACGGCATCGCACTGTCCTCTCCTCGTGGCAGCATCACACCGTCGTCTTCTCCTAGGCATCACACCGCCGCCGGTGGCACCCAGTGGCATCGCACGGCTGCTGCCTTGTGACAGCATCGCACCGTAGCGTTGCCGTGGCAGTATCACACCGCCAGCTCCTCCTAGGGGCATCACGCCGTGACCAGCTGGTAGCGGCATCGCGCCGCCAACAGCCTCCTTCTTGTGTTCTCGGCCTCCACATCGCATGAAGCCCGCCGAGCCACCGCCTCGGATCTTCAGGCTCTGATTACAATTGTTGGGGCTGCATCTGGCAGCCCCTCTTTCTTCTACCTCTACTCCTCTCAATCTTTCTTCTCTCACGAATACATACACAAGAAAAGAAGAACTCATGAAACACACACAGACACCAAGACACACATCCACATACACATGGACCAAGGAAGAAGAACACAAGGCTTTGCCTAGAACACTCCCTTGGTGACCACCGTGGCTACATTGTGTTTGTGGCCTCACAACCTGACCTTTTCTCATTACTCAAAGCAGTCTATATATACAAAGTTTAGGCACTCCTGCCACGACCAGTCGACCACCAAATGAGCCACTACTCCACTCACGCACTAACTAGCTGACCTATTCTCCTTCCTAGAATCACTCTAGTTCGGTCAAGACTAAGCCAACAAATGCAATAACTCATGATCTGGATCTCCTGAAACCTCTCCAGGATATCACACGAGCAGGCTCAAGATGCCCGTGCACACGACTAGGTGCTAACAACTCCACACATGGAAACTAACTACTCGGTCATGCACATGTTGAGGTTGTCACTAGCATGTAACATGATGAAAAGATTAATTTTCCAGCACTAGGGAGTGGCGCATGGCGACTTCTTCCACCTTGGCCGTTTGCAAATTGGATCAATATAGCTACGGGGGACTTCGTCCCATTGCCATGTTGAGGTTGTCGTTTATTTGAAAAAGCTTTGCAGAAGCTGAAGGATCCTCTAAGTTCTAAGTCTGGTGGAGGCGTTAAGAGCTCGACGAGCTTGCCTCCTCAACCCTCTGAGGTGGGAGCTATTATCACAGTGGCAACGGCTGTAGTTGCTCTTGAGGGTTGATGACGAGGCTGATGAGAGAGCCGTTGGACTACTTCCTGGAAGGGACTCTTTCCTTTAAGGATGTGCTTCCGCCAACGGTCGAGGAGGTCAACAGACTCGATCAGCGACTTGACCGGCCCAGAGACCTACAATCTGGCATCCACAAGAAGGTGATGACAACCTACAAATCCATTGGAATCACAAACAACGCCATGCAATTGATTTTACCGTGTTGGAGTTGTAGTGTGGGGTGAGACTTTTCCTTTGCAGAGTGAGCCAGAACCCAACGATATGAATGTGTGTTTGGCCTTACTGGTAAGTCAATACACCCGCTAGGAGCCTAGGAATATTTAAGCATAATCATGTTTTGACGATACATACATTTTGCTATGTTCTTAAGATAGTTACATCACCAAATATCTAGAAGAGGCAACAATACCAAATAAAATGACATCTATTGCGCCTGGTTGCATACGCACATGATAACAAGAATATAGTGGCGGGGATTCAAGATTGATGAGGCAACCACTTAAGTCTTGCTAAGAGCATCTCCACTGGCGCTCCCGATAGCAGCCCTGATAGCGATTTGGGGCCGGGAGCGAAAATGGGCTCGTACCGGCGCGCCCCAAACGGCGCCGGCCAATTTTCGAGCCCAATAGAATCGTCGGCAACCCCGTGCCGTCCCCTTCCCCAAGGGCGCGAATCGGGCGCGCCGGCGGCTCGCGAGGCTGAAAATTTTGGGCGTGGGAGCCGCCTGTCAGCCACACATCCCGAAAGTCGACGCCAGCGGGGAGTGGCGGGGCCGACGCGTCAGCGGCTCATTCAATTTTAACCTAATCGTCGCCTACCTCGCGACGGGAGTTATTGGGGCGCAGCGGCGGTGCAGTTTCCGCGGACGCGCAGCGAACCGTTCCGTCACGCGCGCCTTGCTCTTCGTGCCGGTGTTAATAAGGGCCACCGCTCTCCCGCCTCCCTCTGGCCTATAAAAAGGGCCGCCTCACATCGTCCCTCTCACACACAAACCCTACCGTCTCTCTCCCCAACCCTAGCCGCCACCATCTGAAGAGACGACGCCATGTCTGGTCGAGGCCGAGGTCATGGTGGTGGCCGCGGCAGAGCTGCATGCTCGCCGTCGCCTGCGACGCTATCGTCTTCATCGTCGGACATGCAGGACGAGGAGGGGCCCGTGCTGTTCGAGTTCGTCGTCGTCCTCAAGGGCGACCCACACGCCATCCAGAGGCTGCCGGACACCTTCGCCGACTTCATCGCCAGCGACGAGCGCCCGGGCTCGCTGCATCTGCGGGAGGCTGCCTGCGGCTGCTGCCGGTGGATCGTGGACGTGATCTACGACGCACGCGGCAAGATGTACCTCCACATCGGCTAGGAGAATTTTGCTCGCTACCACCGCCTCGAAGCCGGCTTCATGCTCATGTTCTCCTACTTTGGCGAGAGGGACATGAGCGTCAAGGTGATCGACGAGACGCGTTGCCGCCGCCACTACCACGGCGACAACGCCGAGGATGTTTCTTCGCAGCGAATATCGGCACACATGTTTTTGGATGTTCTTCCTCGAAAGAACCAAGATGGGTACCCTCACCAGCTGGACTTTCCAGTTTGGGTGACTGGGTGTGCCCTCGAGTGTTCTTTCTTGGCAGCGAACACACGAAACCTGCGATGGCCAGCTTAGTTAGGTTTAGTTCTTTTACAATGTTTTATATTTGTGTTAACCATGGTTCAAACTATGTATTAGTTTGTGGAAAACCATGTTCCAAACTATATTTTCGTGTAAACCATGTTCCCAGTTATGTATTAGTTTGTGGGATGGAATGTTTCTTCTCCTTATTCGGTTTTCTATGCTTTTATTTGTTATTTTAATTCAAAACATCTATCGGGGCCGCCGGTGTGGAACAGCCGAACAGCTCCCCCAAATAGAGGATGCACTGCTTGCGTCCTCATACGGAAGTGTTGACGCCTCTGCCGGCGACTATTTAGGGGCCACCGGTGGAGATGCTCTAACAACCGGAAATCACCTCCGAGTGACAAAATAATGCGCACTCGCACGAGAGATTAAACCTGAGATTTACAACCACCATTCTCACTATATATCCAACCACATGTTGGTTCTCTTATGGTAACTCATTTCGTGACAAGTCAAATATTATTTCTCTTATGGTGAACCAAGGCATAGCCTGGTGGCAGTGAGCTGCTGATAGCTCTCAGCCCGTCTGAGTTTGAGTATCCGTACTCGCATTCTCGGTGTTATGCACACAATTGCCGCTATTAATAACCAGCGCTGCTGGATTTCTTCTCCAGTACGGCTAATCATTTTTAAATATTATTATCAAATTTTACAAACAAGTTTCTAATTGTTGTTTACTTGTAGTGTCTCCGTGCCAAAACTTCGAAGATGTGAAGTGGCAGCTAGCTAGCACCACGGTTTGCCTGGAAAACATTTTTGCCTCGTACCAGTGCTTTATTAAACTAAGTGCCGGTTCAGCATGATTAGTTGAGTCTTTACATAGTCATTATGCACATGCACTCACACCAAAGTGAAGGAAAAGAAAAAGGAAGCACGGTCCTATGCAAGGCTGCGCTGCTACTGCTGTGACAAACGAGAGACTCTTTGAGAAGGGAGTTCTGAGAAAAAAGGTAAGGCGTGGCTTAAGCACCGGAATAAGTTTACCTGCTTGTTCCCTTTCGCCCCTTTCGATCTGCTAGAAAGGCATCGATCCGTGCACTAAAACACATGTGTACTTTATTTCCACTTCTATTTATTTTATTAGTTGATGCCATATTGGTTGTTTACTAAATTAATTTAACACTAGCAAGCATGTTAGTTTTAATGCACTAGGGAAACACCCCGTGCGACGACGGCCCCGCACCGTCGACACGGTCTGATCCACCGTCGGCACAGGCTCTGCCGACGGTGACCGTCGGCGTAGCCGCGTCGGCACAGTTTGCGTCGGGGTCTGCGCAGGCACCGTCGGCATAGAGCCTCACCGTCGGCCGGTCTGTGCCGACGGTCAGCTCCGTCGCCGGTAGCTGGAGGCCTCTGTGCCGACGGCCCCAACATTTAGCCGTCGGCACACGTCAGCTCTCCCGTAGTGATGTCAGACAATCCTAAACATGTTAGGGAAAAGTTTGTATTACTAACTTAGTTTGTATTGCTAATTCTACCTGAGAATTAACTTAATGTTCAATCAAATCTTATATCGTTGGATTTAAAATTGATGGGGTGATATTTAAAATTGATTTTGAAAAAGCATATGATAAGGTTAAATGGCCATTTTTGCAACAAGTGCTACGTATGAAGGGATTTGACCCTATCTGGTGTGAGAGAATAAAGCAATTTGTGCAAGGGGGAGTGTTGGTATACGAGTTAACGATGTTATTGGACATAATTTTCAAACTAGGAAAGGACTTCGCCAGGGAGACCCTTTATCCCCGATACTTTTTAATATTGTCGCTGACATGTTAGCAATCCTGATTGCTCGGGCTAAAGATGAAGGTAAAGTGGGGAGCTTGCTGCCACATTTGATTGATGGTGGCATCTCTATTTTACAATATGAAGACGATACAATTCTTTTTCTCGAACACGATGTAGCTAAAGCTGTAAATATGAAGCTGTTATTATGCATTTTCGAGCAATTATCGGGGTTAAAAATAAACTTCCATAAAAGTGAAATTTTTACTTTTGGCAAGGCAAAGGATATGGAGGAACAGTATAGGCATATTTTTAGATGTGAGTCTGGATCCCTACCTTTGAGATATTTGGGGATTCCGGTCCATTATAGATCTTTGCAAAATGCGGAGTGGAATCCTATTGAAACTCGGTTTGCTTCCAAATTGGGTTGCTGGCGTAGTAAAATGTTGTCATATGGTGATAGGTTAGTCTTGATTAATTCGGTTCTTACAAGTCTTCCTATGTTTATGCTATCTTTTCTGGAAATTCCAATTGGAGTGAGAAAGAGGCTAGATTATTATAGATCAAATTTCTTCTGGCAATCTGATGAACACAAGAAGAAATATAGATTATCTAAATGGAATATGTTGTGTAGACCAAAGGATCAAGGAGGGTTGGGGATTGAAGTGTTGGAATTAAAGAATAAATGCTTATTAAGCAAATGGCTGTTCAAATTTCTTTCAGAGGAGGGTATGTGGCAGCAGCTATTAAGTAACAAATACCTAAAAAATAAAACACTATCACAAGTTGAAGTGAAACCGACTGATTCACCTTTTTGGAAGGGCCTTATGCATGTTAAAGAGGATTTTTTCAAGAGAGGTTATTTTAGTGTGGGGGATGGAACATCCATTAGATTCTGGGAGGACGTGTGGTTGGGAGACACACCTTTGTCTAATCAATATCCTGCACTGTATAATATTACTCAACATAAGAATGTGTTAGTATCAACTGTGTTTGCTACTGAGTCTATTAACATTTCTTTTAGACGAGGATTGAATGATAATAAATGGGTACAATGGTTACATCTATGCCAACGCCTAATTACAATTGATCTAACATCTGAACCGGATAAGTTTATTTGGAAACTTACGGATTCTGGCATTTTTTCGGTCAAGTCTATGTATCTTGATTGGATGAATGGCCATACAGGTTTATCTTCGCAAATATCTATGGAAGTTGAAGATTCCTTTGAAAATTAAAATTTTTATGTGGTTCCTTAGTAATAAGGTGCTTCTAACGAAGGATAATTTAGCAAAACGAAAGTGGAAGGGTTGTCAAAAGTGTTGTTTCTGTGACTCTCTCGAAACTGTTAATCATTTATTTATCGAATGTCCTTTTGCGAAGATAGTTTGGCGAATGATGTACCTTGCTTATAATATTCCTCCACCAGCGAATATTACTAATATGTTTGGTAGATGGCTGAATGGGGTGAGGAAAGAGGATAAACAGAAAATTCGAATTGGTGTTTCGGCCCTTTGTTGGGCTATTTGGAGAACCAGAAATGATTTCATCTTTAACAATCAATATGGAACTAATTTTTTGCAGGTTATCCGGCGAGCTGCTCACTCAATTCAACAGTGGGTTTTGCTTCTCCCATTGGACCAGCGGGAGGCTATGGTTATTGGATGCAACCGGATGCTAGCGGTTGCGCAGGACTTCTTTTTCCAGGCTACTGGGTGGCGACATCATAATAGATTAGCAAATGCATAGCCGATCTATATGTCGTACTTTTAGCTGGTTGATTCATGTATCGACCTTAGCTTTCCCTTAAATGTAATAAGTTTTGTTGGAACTTTTGAGACTTGATACACCTTTTTAATAAAACAAGCCGTGTGCATCTATTGATGCAGAGGCTGGGGCTATGCTCCTTATCAAAAAAAAATTATATCGTTGGATTTCCATTGCGATATGTGCACGTTGCTGGTTAGGTTGCAACTTGCAACTAAGATTTCTTCAGTTACATGTGTGGTTGCAGCCGAGAAAAATTCCCCGAATCATTACATGCCCTTCGTGATTTGTGATAATTGTGAGTTGGAATATAGGTTGTAACTAAGATATAATGACATATCTGACTGAAAACTAAGTTGACTGATGCCCCGGATCATTAGGACATTCTCGAAGCATATACTCAAAAGTGATTAATTTTCTGAGTGTGCTAGAGGAAACAACTGATTTGCGCATAAAATCAAAATACACCCAGTACAAGGTACTAGTATACTTGTACATCTCTTCAATCAAGTGTCATCTCTGATAAGTATTCATTTCTCTTCCGTGTTGTCTTATGGCCTGCACGTTGTTTCTGAATTATTACAAAAACATGTTACATAATACGTATTTAATTAGATTTCTCACCATTTATGATCACGTAAATAAATTAAAAAATTATAAACGTGTGATTACAGACAACATAACAGATTCTCTTATCGAGGGCAGGCGACAAGGGGCGATGACTGAGGCGACGCCTCGGACGGCATCTCAGGCGGAGGATCCATGGCTGCTGCCGGGCCGATCTTCCCGTCGACGGCTCCGGCTGCCGCTGATCTCCTCTCCGTCCGAATCATCTTCGTGCTCGGGTAGCCGTTTTGATTCCTAGTGGATTCGGCGGCGGACGAGGAGCTGACCGTGGCGGAGGAAGTGGCGTGGGAAGGGCTAGGCGACGAGCCGAGGGTTTTGCCGATCGCCAAGGTTGATTCTCAAGATCGGACAGCGGTGTTGGCAGATTTTTGGGGGAAGATTGGCTACCCTGGAGCAGAAGCCAGGACATGGGAACGGAGGTCCCCGGTGGCGTCGGTCGGGACGAGAGCTCGCTCGGCCTCTCCTTCGCGTATAGGAGCGGAGGCGGTTGCCAGAGCTAGCTCCAGCTCGCCGCCGGGGCTAAGGCTCCCTCGTCTGCCCGTGCGGATCAAAGGGTGGAAGGGTCCTCTTCCTCCCTGATAAGGGGTGGCCCGATCTTCTCAGTAAGCAACGGTGGTGATGATGATCACGGGGTGATGGCAGCGGAGAAACACGACGATGAAGTGGATGATAACTTGTATGACGCAACGAGATCTCTCGATTGGTCCCTGTCGCCAATGCAACAGCTCTCAACCCTGCAAGATATTCGCAACTCCACACACTTGCGCACGTAGCCGCCGACCACGAAGCGATAAGTTGCAATCGTCTAATTCCCAATGGAACAGCAGATCACACAAGACTTTTTCAGGATCTACACAATATCAAGCAATATGGTGTAGGGATTCAATAGTTTTGCTAGAGCAAACAACTAAGAACTAGGGTTTATCTTAAACGTGGTCTAAAGCAGCTAGGGGGCGTCTCGGGCACTTATATAGGTGTCCGGGACGAGTTCTGGTCGAAAAGATACAAGAATAACCGACCCAGAATAGATCTGGTCGAGACAGACTCGGACTGGTCCGGTCTGGGATCCGGTCGACCGGGCTGTGGACCGGCCGGTCCGGTCGGTGGTCCGGTCAACCGGGCGGCAACCGGAAACTGCGAAGTTTCCGGTTTCTTCCCGGTACGATCCACTCCCTCCGGTTGGCGGCCGGTTGGCGGCCGGTTGACCGGGCCAGGGACCGGGCGGCCCGGCGTGGGGGCCGGTCTGACCGGGCGCTGGACCGGCCTGGACTTCTTCTTCTCCTCTCGCGCATTCCTCCCGCTCCTCCCTCGCGCGTCCATGATATATCTTCATGTCCAGATCCTTGTCCAGCTTCACGTCCATCTTCACGTCCAGCTGCTCCTCTCCTCCTCGTGTGATGCTTGTCTCCTCTTCATACATGATGATACATAAGTAATAGGACTTAGGCAGTATAAAGTTCTCATCAATCAAGGTATCGTTTAGGAACAAGTTCACATGTTGTTTAAGTAGCTTCGCACGAGCTCGTGTCATTGGTCCAATCCCGACTTCATTGGACTTGAGCTTCACAGCAGGTTCATCTTCAGTTGGTAATGACGGAGGTAGTAGTGAGGTAGGGATGTCCTCATCATCTCCCTCCCCCTTCAAAAGGCGTCGACCCCGACGCTCCAAGGTCTTCTCCAGTCATATGGTGTCAAATCAGCAACATTGAAAGAATTATCGACACCAAACTCATCCTCTGGAAGATCTATCGAGTATGCATTATCATTGATCTTAGCAAGCACTTTGTAAGGACCAGTACCACGAGGCTTCAACTTAGACTTCCTCAGCTTCGGGAACCTATCCTTGCGAAAATGTACCCAGACCAAATCACCAGGCTTGAACAACATCTCCTTGCGCTTCTTATTCATCCTTGCAGCATTGCTCTTGCCTTTCTTCTCAATCAACTCTTTAGTCTTCACATGAATCTTCTTCACAAAATCTGCCCTCTTTGATGCCTCCATATTAACTTTCTCATGTATGGGCAAAGGCAACAAGTCAAGAGGAGTAATGGGTTTGAAACCATACACCACCTCAAAAGGACATAGCTCCGTGGTAAAATGTACCGCCCTGTTGTAAGCAAACTCTACATGCGGCAAACACTCTTCCCACTCCTTCAAGTTCTTCTTGATCATGGATCTCAACAGTTGTGACAATGTTCTATTCACCACTTCAGTTTGACCATCAGTTTGGGGATGACAAGTAGTGCTGAACAGCAGTTTCGTCCCCAGCTTTCTCCAAAGTGTCTTCCAGAAGTAGCTCATAAACTTCACGTCACGATCAGAAACAATAGTCTTCGGGACTCCATGTAGACATACAATCTCCCTGAAAAACAGGTTAGCAATATGCGACGCATCGTCGCTCTTGTGGCAGGCAATAAAGTGGGACATCTTAGAAAATCTATCCACTACCACAAATATAGAATCATGGCCTCTCTTAGTACGCGGCAAACCCAACACAAAATCCATACTAATATCCTTCCATGGTGTAGTAGGTGCCGGTAAAGGAGTATACAAACCGTGAGGCTTCAGCTTGGACTTGGATTTGTTGCAAGTAATGCATCTCCTCACATATCTATCCACGTCCCGCCTCATCTTTGGCCAATAAAAGTGGTCAGCTAGCATGAGTAGCGTCTTCTCACGCCCAAAGTGACCCATCAAACCTCCAGCATGTGATTCCTGCAATAAGAGCAAACGCACAGACGATTCTGGAACACATAGTTTGTTAGCTCTAAACAAGAACCCATCATGTATTTTCCCATGCTTTACCAAGAGCACATAAGCGATATGGTTCAGCAAAATCATGATCAGTAGCATACAAATCACATAGTATCTCTAAACCAGGAATTTTAACATCAAGTTGAGTTAATAGCATATTCTTCCTAGATAGAGCATCAACAACAATATTATCTTTTCCCTTCTTATGCTTAATAATATATGGAAAAGACTCAATGAACTCAACCCACTTAGCTAGACGCTTATGCAAAGTAGATTGGGCTTTCATGTATTTTAAAGCTTCATGATCAGAATGTATGATAAATTCTTTTGGCCACAAGTAATGTTGCCAAACCTCAAGAACTCTAATTAAAGCATACAATTCTTTATCATATATAGGATAGTTCAACTTAGCACCGTGAAAGTTTCTCGAAAAATATGCAATTGGGCGACCCTCTTGCATCAACACACCACCAATTCCAATACCACTAGCATCACATTCTATCTCAAATTGCTTATTGAAATCAGGAAGTGCAAGCAACGGTGCAGAAGTTAACAATCTCTTAAGTTCATCAAAAGCATGATCTTGGGCTGCACCCCACTCAAAAACAACACCCTTTTTAGTTAAATCATTCAAAGGTGCAGCAATAGTACTAAAGTTGGGCACAAATCTGCGATAAAACCCAGCTAGACCATGGAAACTTCTTACTTGACTCACATTCATGGGAGTAGGCCAATTTTGAATAGCTTCAATTTTAGACACATCTACTTCTACTCCATGCTTAGAGACAACATAACCCAGAAATATGACCTTATCTTTGCAAAATGTGCACTTCTCAAGATTACCATAGAGTTGATTATCACGCAACACTTGCAAAACATGTCGAATATGTATAGTATGATCAGATTCATTGCGGCTGTAGATTAATATGTCATCAAAATACACAACCACAAACTTGCCAATAAATTCACGCAAAACATGGTTCATCAGTCTCATGAAAGTACTAGGTGCATTAGTTAACCCAAAAGGCATTACTAACCACTCATATAAACCAAATTTTGTTTTAAAGGCGGTTTTCCACTCATCCCCTTCTTTCATCCTAATTTGATGATAACCACTACGCAAATCAATTTTAGTGAAAACAGCAGCACCACTCAATTCATCTAGCATATCCTCTAAGCGGGGAATAGGATGACGATATCGAATAGTAATGTTGTTTATCGCTCTACAATCTACGCACATACGCCATGTACCATCTTTCTTAGGAACAAGAATAACAGGAAGAGCACAAGGACTAAGGCTTATGCGGATATTTGTCGAGTAGCGCTTGTACTTGCTTCTGTATCTCCTTCGTCTCTTCGGGGTTCGTTCTATATGGTGCCCGATTGGGTAGCGAAGCTCCGGGAATCAAGTCGATTTGATGCTCAATACCTCGCAATGGTGGAAGTCCTGCGGGTACCTCGTCCGGAAACACGTCGCCAAATTCCTGCAAAACATTAGAAACACCAATAGGAAGAGGGGTCATGTCGTTAGAAACCAAAACCGTACCCTTGTACAAGAGCACAAGAGGCATGGCTGTAGGATCCTCACTAAATTCTCTCATGTCTTCTTTGGTGGCTAATGAGACTAAGGAATTCACTCTCTCACTTTTCGTTATATCACTCACAACATTACAATTCTCTCGCCTATCTAATGAAGCATCCTCCAAGTTGACTTCAACTTTCTGACGAGACTCATTGACAATTTGATGTGGTGTCATAGGCTGTAAATTAATTTTCTTGCCCTTGAACTCCAAGTGATATGTATTAGCACGGCCATTGTGTTGCACAGAACGTTCATAGAGCCAAGGCCGTCCCAATAGTAGGTGACACACCGTCATAGGAACAACATCAAAATCAATGCAATCCTTATACGGTCCAATGGCAAACTCAACACGCACCATGTGGTTTACCTTCATCTCACCATTGTCGCTCAACCACTGAATATAGTATGGATGCGGGTGCGGTAGATACTTCAACTTCAGCTTGGTACATAACTCCTTGCTTGCTAAATTGCGGCAACTCCCGCCATCAATAATGACCTTGCAAGCCTTGTCGAGACCAACTAAAGCCTTTGTTTGGAACAAATTGCAGCGCTGAGTAGATGCACTAGGCAACACATTAAGAGCACGCTGCGACACAACAATGGTGCGAGCATCAGACGGATATGCATCTTCACCATCAGTGTCATAGCCATCATCTTCTGGAGCATTAGGATCAACATCATCTACAGTCTCGTATTCATTGTCCTCATTGATAACCATGACTTTGCGGTTAGGACAATCTCTCTTGAAGTGGCCCTTGCCACCACATGTATGACAAGCCATATCTCGGTTACGCGCAGTAGACACATTAGAGCCACTCGTACTTGTAGCAGATTCGGACTTCTTTGTGTTAGACACATTGGAGACCGATTTACTAGGCGGAGTAGAGTAAGGTGCGGAGCGCGTCGAAGGCGCCGGCGCCGAAGATGGTGCCGTACGAGGTGTGAAACGCCCACCTCCTGTAGCTCGACCTTTGACCTTTGCTTCGTCAGCCAACTGTGATTCAGCTTCTCTTGCATGATGTAACAATTGATTCATATTGGTGTAGCTGTAGTGACGAACAATGCCTTTGATATCATACTTCAAACCGTTGAGGAAACGCTGCATTGTCATCTCAAGAGACTCACGGACACGGCCACGCTGCATAAGCATCTCCATCTCCATGTAGTATTCATCCACAGTCTTCACACCTTGTCTCAATAGAGTCAGCTTATCATATATATTCCGCAAGTAATTTGTAGGCACAAAGCGAGAAGTCATTGCCTCCTTCATGGCACGCCATGTGCGTATAGGCTGGTCACCATCCTCTTCGCGATTACGAACAAAAGCATCCCACCAACGCAAAGCGTAGCCATCAAACTCGGAAGAAGCAAGCTTGATCTTCTGGTCTTCAGTATAATGTGGATGTAAGTTCCACAACTTCTCAATCTTGAGCTCCCAAGTGAGGTATTCTTCAACATCATCTCCTCCTTCAAACTTGGGTATAGAAAACTTGGGTTTACCCAAGCCATCTTCCTCATCTTATCCACGACCATTGCGGCCAAGTGGAGCCCAACCGCGAGGACGATTACCACGTGGCGCATCACGAGCATTGTGTGCGTCATCTTGCAGCTTAGGATCTTCGTCATCGTCTTGTTGTTGTTGCGCGGTCAAATTCTCAACAGCTAAGCGCAAATCAGCAAGATTACGTTGTACATCCGTCATTTGATCTTGCATGGTAGTGACGGTCACATGAGTAGCATCCAGCTTTTGGAAAATCTCATCAATCTTCCCATTAAGCACCTCGTCCTGAGCGCGGAATTCACGTCGCATCTCATTACGAAGAGCCTCATACTCCCTCCATGTGATGATATCTGCAGCACTCTTGTTTTCCTGGTTAACAATTTTATGATCACTAGCGTGACATCGTTAGTAGATTAGTGCACTAAATCAAAAATATATGGTGGTACTCTCACAACTCACTCAAAACTGATAAGAAAAGGAAATCTTACCGTTCCAAAGTAAA
Source organism: Lolium rigidum (assembly GCF_022539505.1). Classification (NCBI taxonomy): domain Eukaryota; kingdom Viridiplantae; phylum Streptophyta; class Magnoliopsida; order Poales; family Poaceae; genus Lolium; species Lolium rigidum. Next base: position 159,115,290 of record NC_061508.1, read on the forward strand.
TTAGTGTTGCTTACCACTTGTAGTAACAACTAGTGCACGGATGTAGCGAAGCGAATATCAAGGGTATAAGAACAAATCACACGACAAAGCAGGGTATATGTGGGGCTGTAGGTAGGCTACCTATTTGCACCAATAACAAGCTCTAGCGCTGACCGTAGACAAACAATGATACTCACACAAGGCGATATAATGGGGCAATGCAACTATATGTGGGAAAGGTTGCAATGCACAAGAGAGACGCTAGCAAAGCTCAACGAGACAGGCACAAGATTGCTCAACTACGGGTGCAATAAAGTAAACTTAGGCCTTCACTTGATTCAACTAGCACATCACTTTTCTTTTTGGATATTTTTTTTTTGTTTTCTTTTTGTAGAACACACGCAACTATGTAACTCTTTTTGCTTCTTTTCAATTTTCTCTTTTTTTTGACTCGACTCCTTGATAACACGGCAAACAGAAAATATGCAAAGCACCGATAACCTAACGAGCAGCCTGTCGAGTGGTAAAACTAGTCTCTTCTGGGGAAGTTCCTAGTCACTTTATGTCGAAAAGCTGTGTCTATGGTTGGGAACAAGCACACTGTACGCTATGTGGACTCGGAGTAACAAAACTGACTCACTATAATAAACTAGATGATAGAGAAAACACAAACCCTAACAATACTAGATGGAAAGAAAAAGATACGCAAAACAACTACGAAAAGCAACTAAAACTTGAAATTAGTGCAATCTAAGGCTATGGCAAACCCTAACCCTAATTTTTTTATGGCTTTTTCTGGATAGGAAAACACTCACAACTCAACTATGGGGTGGATTGTGGATGGCTTACCGAGGAAAACTGGAAATCTGATACCAAGATGATAAGGGGTGGCCCGATCTTCTCGATAAGCAACGGTGGTGATGATGATCACGGGGTGATGGCAGCGGAGAAACACGACGATGAAGTGGATGATAACTTGTATGACGCAACGAGATCTCTCGATTGGTCCCTGTCGCCAATGCAACAGCTCTCAACCCCGCAAGATATTCGCAACTCCACACACTTGCGCACGTAGCCGCCGACCACGAAGCGATAAGTTGCAATCGTCTAATTCCCAATGGAACAACGAGATCACACAAGACTTTTTTCAGGATCTACACAATATCAAGCAATATGGTGTAGGGATTCAATAGTTTTGCTAGAGCAAACAACTAAGAACTAGGGTTTATCTTAAATGTGGTCTAAAGCAGCTAGGGGGCGTCCCGGGCACTTATATAGGTGTCCGGGACGAGTTCCGGTCGAAAAGATACAAGAATAACCGACCCAGAATAGATCCGGTCGAGACGGACTCGGACTCGGTCCGGTCTCGGGATCCGGTCGACCGGGCCGTGGACCGGCCGGTCCGGTCGGTGGTCCGGTCAACCGGGCGGCAACCGGAAACCGCGAAGTTTCCGGCTTCTGCCCGGCACGATGCACTCCTCCGGTTGGCGGCCGGTTGGCGGCCGGTTGACCGGGCCGTGGACCGGGCGGCCCGGCGTGGGGGCCGGTCCGACCGGGCGCCGGACCGGCCTCGGACTTCTTCTTCTCCTCTCGCGCATTCCTCCTCGCTCCTCCCTCGCGCGTCCATGAGATATCTTCATGTCCAGCTCCTTGTCCAGCTTCACGTCCATCTTCACGTCCAGCTGCTCTCTCCTCCTCGTGCGATGCTTGTCTCCTCTTCATACCTGATGATACATAAGTAATAGGACTTAGGCAGTATAAAGTTCTCATCAATCAAGGTATCGTTTAGGAACAAGTTCACCTGTTGTTTAAGTAGCTTCGCACGAGCTCGTGTCATTGGTCCAATCCTGACTTCATTGGACTTGAGCTTCACAGCAGGTTCATCTTCAGTTGGTATTGACGGAGGTTGTAGTGAGGTAGGGATGTCCTCATCACTCCCAAGAGGTTTACGCCGCCGGCGGTGTTCGGCGACTTCATCGGCATCGCGAAGGTGGTTTCGGATCGGGCGGCCGGCGGATCCTCCTCGCCGGCGCAGGAGGTGGAGCGACCTCGATTCGAATCAGCAGAGGCGGGATCATCGGCGTCGGGCGTTGGTGGGCCGCGGATGTGCTGGGCCGGCCTTTGTAGGGCTTTGGTGGGCCTGCAGAAGGACGACAGGCGGAGGAGATATTCTGTCCCGATCGATCGTCATACGATCATATGATCGTCCTCGTCGAGGAATCACGCCGTCGCCGCCTCGCACCCATCTGCACCGCTGCGACCTCTTCTCCCTTCGATCTCGACACCTCTCTCCAACGCCCCTCTCAGCCGATCATTTGTCGACGTGGTCGCTAGGGGAGCCTCGGCTGGAGGCATGGCCGGGCCGCCTCGCTCCGTGCCGCCAGGGGCACCGCAGGCTCCGGCAGAGCCGCCTCGCGCCGTGCCGCCAGGGGCACCGCAGGCTCCGACGGTGCCGCCTCCCGTGCGGCCGGTTGATGTGGCGGGCACTGCCACGTACCAGGGTCCGCCGGGGTTCCAGGGGTGGCCGGCGGGAGCCCTTATGCCACCAGCGCCTGCGGTTCCGCCCCGGCCTCAGGTGGGATTCCGTCCGCCTCCACCGCGGATTCCGGCTGCGCAGTTCATGCCGCAGCAACAGCAGTCGTTTCCGCCGCTACAGCAATATCCGCTTTACCAGGGACAGTATCTTCATTATCCTCCTATGCAGCAACCGGTCGCACCACAGCAAATGCAGCAGCCGGTTCAGCCGGGTCAGGCGAAGAAGAGGCGAAAGAAGAAGACCGCGGGTGCGGCAGCAGCGGCGGGAGTAGTGGCTGCCTTGCCGCCGCCCGCAGTACATGGTGTTGTGCAGCAGCCGCCACTTCCAGGGGGTATGCCGGCCCCTATGCCCATGGTGGAGGCGCCTCCTGTACCACAGCCGATGCCTATAGCTGCTCCAGTCGCCGCTGCCCCGCTTGTGAAGCCGAAGAAAGTGGGTCGCTGTTGGAAGTGCGCGGACAATTCTCATGCGACAAAGAACTGCAAGGTGCTTCACTATTGTTTAGTCTGTGACTTTGGAGCACACCCGACCATTCGGTGCCCTGTTCTGAAGACTCCGAGGCCCATGACTTCTTTTGTTGGATGTGGTAATGATGCTACGCTTGACCTTCAGATCCCTGATTCTCTGTATAAGCCGCAGTTGTCTTACTCTGGAGCACCTACAGCCTTGGTACAAGTGTCAGGGGAGGGGTCTGTCGCTGCGGCAGATGTCCAGAGCCTCATGGCTCGCATGTGTCCGGGTAACCCCACTTGGAAGTGGGAGGCGGTGCCTCATGGTAATAATGCTTTCTTGATTGCGCTCCCTACAGCTGAGGACTTGTTGAGGATAGACGGTATGCAGATGAGTGTACCTAAGATTAATGCACAGGTTATTGTATCTTCTTGGGTTCATCAGGATGTTACACCCGAGTTTGTCATGGAGCCTGTGTGGGTGCATGTCGAAGGTGTACCAGATTCGCTCCGTCACTTCCTGGGTCTATGGGCTGTTCGTACCTTTATTGGCTCTACTCTTGATGTGGACTTGTATACCCTTTCGGAGTCAGGGGATAGTTCGGATTCAGGTGGCCATGAGGAATGTTTCTGTTTTGGAGAAGGTTAAGTCTCACGACAGGCCTCCATGCTTAGAGGTCTTGGCTCGGCTTCAGCTTAATGGTTATAGATTTCGGTTTCGACGTGAGGCCACGGGGTATAAGCCGGATCCTCGGTTTAGACCTTTTTTCTGGAAGGGTGATGATGATGATGATGATGCGTCTCATGGTTTTGAGGATGAGGGGCTTGATGATCCCGCGGAGGATATGGCACCAGGGTCATCACATATGGAGGTCGATGGTCATGCGCCTAGGCAATCATCTGGCACAGCTTCGGTACCGGTTACTCACGTGGCTTTGACCCCGTTTAACCACTCGCCGAGGACTGACAGGGGCCGGGAGATTGTGGCTCGAGCCTTGACGGTGTCACCACATTTGGTGGCCACTCCGCCATCTACGACCAGGGCGTCTTCTCCGTCTCGTGTTTGGTCTTTTATGCAGGGGAGGACTCGTCCCGCTTCGTCGTCTTCACCGGTGGTTGCTCCCTCGTTTGTTCCCGCTCCGTCTTCTACATCACCTCAGACGGAGAGGGTACAGCCGAGGACTCCACTTTCTTCGGCGGTGCACACGGCGGCCCCGGGGCAGCAGCCGGCCGAGCCTGCTTCGGCGAGGCTGCAGGTGCGTGACGCCGCGCAGGAGCAGCTGCAGCCGGCCGGAGGTTCCGAGCCATCGGAGGAGCTGGCCTTCAGGCCGGCGGCTCAGCTGCAGCCGGCCCCCATCGGCGGGGCGCAGCAGGAGCCCGCCCAGGGCCGGGCGTTGCAGCAGCCGCCATGTCCCCGCCCTGGTCGCGGCGATGAGAGGAAGGGGCAGAGCCGGCCCAACCTCTCTCTCCGGCGGTGGTGCAGGTCGGGTTGGGGAGGAGCCCCAGCCCATCCTCCGCGCCTCCTTCGCCTGGAGGGGCAGCGGCGTCGCGGCCGGGCTCGGTGCAGGGGGCTTCTTCGCCATCTACCCCTGTACCGTCTTCTTCACCTTCGATGTCTGCATCGGTTCCTGCTTCACCACGTTCGATTCCGTCTCCGCCAGCTGCCGCACCGTAGCCTCAGCCCACGGTTCCTCCACCGGTTATGCAGCTGACGGTGAGGAGGAGTGGGAGGTACGCGGTGGCGGAGGATGGCGCGGGCGTCACGGATGAAGACGTGATGCAGCGAGCTATGCGGCGTAAGGCGGAGCTGAACCTCGACACGACAGGTACTAAACATACAGCCAAGTCGTTTACCTCTTTTCGGATACTCGGATTTCATCTAACTAGTCATCAACCTGTGCTCCAGCACGGGCTAGAAGTTTTGAAAATTCCATACATTATATATTTAATGAATATTTTTTAAAATTCTTAAAAAATGAGAACTATTAATCAATTTAATAACATATTTGTTATTATGTTTAAACGATGAAATAACTCAGCATGTCTTTATAGAAACACGGACAGTTTTGCTTTCTATAGACATATAAACACACATTCTTAATTAGCTGGACACGATGTTTTATCTTAAACCATAGTTGGCGAATCTCAAAGGAGTGTTTAAAAAAAATTATGAATGTGTATTACGTAATTATGTCAGCGCTCACACTACCACAGTATTACAGCTTTCAATATCAACTCCTCCACGAAGGCAGGGCTGATTCTTGCAACAGATCGGACCACCAGACTCCACTCTGCTACCGTACTTTGCTAATTCATGGGGAACACACAGTTTTCAGAACTATTAATTTACTTTGCTCGCTATGAAAACAATCAGGTTGGAGCAAAAGTTTAACTTCAAGTGGGATTCCAGCCGTGGCAGATTTTGCTTTTGTTCCTAGGCCATTCAGGTCATTGACCATAGCAGCAC
>NC_061508.1:159120820-159238927 GCF_022539505.1 Lolium rigidum
TCTAATTTGTGAAGTCTTGCACCAAAATGGTTTGAAACAAAATTTCAAATGTTGTATTTGGCTCTATTTAAAATTTGTTGCAAAAAGCCCCTCAAAATATGGGTTCAAATACCCCAAAAATCATAAAAGTCCTCCTATTTTAAAAATTCCTGAGAAAACCCTGAAGACCGGGGGTTTCTGCAAAAACCCCTGTCTTCTTCTCCACGCACGCGAGCGGGCCTGCTGCACGGCGCAGCCGCGGCCGTTGATGGCGCTGGCGGCCCCGATGCCTCCCGCCGCCCCCGGCGGCTTATAAAGCGCCGCCGCGCCAGGGGAGAACCCCCATTTCGCCACCGCCCCTCCTCCCCTCCCCTTCTCTGCAAGCCGGAGGAAACCCTAGCCGGCCAGACCTCGTCGTCGCCGCCGTTTCCGGCCACCCCGCGCCCCTCCGAGAAGCTCCCAAGCTCCGCCACGACGTCCTGATTCTCCTCCACCAAGCGCCGGCCGCCGGGGAGCTCTCTACGGCGCCAATCGAGCGGAGCCCATGCCGCCGGACCTCGCCTCTCGCCGGCGTTCCCGGCCACCTCCGGCGACGCTGTCTTCACCGGCGTTCTCAGGGTGAGCAGGCGGTCCTCTCCATGCCCTCCGTTCCCCCTCTCTCGCTCTCTAGCGCCACCGCCACACGAGCCTGGAGGCGCCGCCGTCGGACGTCGTCGCCGGCGATGTTCCGGCGACAATTGGCGGGCGGCGCCACCACCAAATGGTCGCTCGCGTCGCCCTGGTCCTTTTCCTCCCCTCACGCGCCTCGATTGGAGACCATTTCGGCCGATTGGAGCTCGACCAGAGCTCCCAGAGAGCTCATGGCCGCGCTGACGTCATGCTGACGTCAGCGTGAGGTCATATTTTTTTCTTTTTCTATTTTCTGGTTATTTTCAGTAATTGATAATAATTCATATTTATTCAGAAAAATATAAAATTATATATCAAAATAATCAGAAAATTAAATCCTAGTTGATTATCCATGTTTCATGCATGTTTGAAACAATTAAATGTGGAGCTTAGTAGAAAACCCTAATACACCCCTCTCATATGGCGGTATCCGGTGCCGGAACCCCTTTAATCTGACGATGCAATTAGGGTTTTCCGAATTCCTTTAACATGACATATCATTCATATTGTATGCGCATTGCATTATGCCATGTCGTGATTGTATGTTTCCCTTTCCGGTGTTTGGTTCTTCGCGCTAGGATCTGAGCCGGAGTCCGACGTCAACACTACCGAAGAACAGTACTCGTCGGCTGAGGGACAAGGCAAGCCCTAACCTGGTTCATCTATGATTTCGAAGTGCTTTTATCTGTGGTTCCTACATCTTGCATATGATTCAACTGTCTTTTATCGATACATAGAGTTACCCTATCTGTTGCATGTCCGACCTTTGTAGCCTCGATACCCTGATCCACTGCTCCTAGCATAACTAGGTTTGGCATGTGTGCGTCGCGAGAGCCTTTATCTCTTTATGCTTAGCCATGCTTAGTTGTTACGCTACTACTCCGGTCTTAGGACTGGAGCCTTACAATGAAATGAATCTAGCATGACAGGTTGACGTGGTAAGTGTAGAGATGTTGTTAAGCATGATTAAAGGCTCAGACGAGAGGCCACATTGGGATGTGGTGGGTTGTTTCTGGATCTGGCAGAACTGGCGGTGCGTCTGCGGGTTGAGCCTGACCCCCTGCAGGATTTGGTAAAACTTTCTCTCCGTCATCTAATAAAACAGTTTCAAAACGAAATCCATGGGTAAACAAAAAGAAAAGAAAAAGAAAATGCAATTCGTTGGGGGAACGGGTTACACGTCGGTGCTGCTGCACATGCAGCAATTTTTATGGTAAGAGACTATGATCCAACTACTCGATACAACGATCTATTAGATCGCGTCCAGCCGACCTTAGGAACCGAGTTCTCGCCTCTTGAACCAAGAACGAGCGTACAACCACACGAGGCCCTATTATGGTACCCTCTCGACTCACTAACTTGCCTAGTAGATTCCATGAGTCACATCGTTTGCGCGTTATTTGGACATATGCATTGAAAAGGTTTGTGAAAAGGTGCATAGCATACAGGTAGGTAAGCGTGGCCGAGGTGGCTTGGGTTAGAGTCCACGGTGAAACCCAGCTCGCCTCACATCGTTAAGGACCGACTTCGGGACTTGACCCGTTACGGCGGAACAATCCTTAGCGCGTGACTCATGGTCTCGGCGACAGCAAGGTAAAGGTCGTGGTCGACCACCCTCTGCCGGCTTTCCAAGGAAGAGAGCTAATATATTGGCATTAAGAGTCGGTTGGCACGTGTGGTTAAAGTTGTGCACCCCTGCAGGGTTAAATCTTTTAGAAAAGCCGTGTCCACGGTTACGGACGACTTGGGAATGGATTCTGTGATCATAGACAACTTGAACCTAACCGTAAAACTTGGCAATCAATGTGTGTTTACGGATATCTTCTCCGGGTGTTGAGGGGGTGATCCGAGGATAGTGGTTCGAGATGATGAAGATTGGTGGATACAACATGATGATCAATAGAGATAGAGATGCCGTTCTCGTATCCCCTTTTAAAGACTCTGAGTAGTCGAACTTCTCTTCTCTCTTATCTTACAAAGGAAAATTGGCTTTACGCAAAAGAAGATCTACAGAAAGCCCGCATACCCGCTTTGTTAAAAGGTTGTACTAAGTCTTGCTGAGTCCCTGTACTCAGCTTTGCATGCTTTTGTTTCGGATGAAGTCGCTACAGCTCGAAGGTGGTTTCTACGTTAACATCGATGGTTAGTTTGGAGTTCCCGAGCAGCAGCCTGCGACTTATGGGCTGGGACGTCGCTTATGTTATGGCTTCTTAAGCCCTTTGCTATCTTGTTATTTAGAATAACATAATTTGCTTCCGTTGCTTGTTGAATGTTGGGTCAGTGACCTCTGCGTGTAATAATTTGGATCTTACTCTGATAAGAGTTGTAATATATTCTTTTGAGTCGTAGAGTCACTGTTGTGTTACCGATTCTCTCACTGTAGTCTTCCGAGCTCGAGGTTAGGCTTATGTCAGACGAAGATCTGGTATTTGTCTAACCCTGATCCCGGGGGTGCCACAATAGGTGCAAAGAATTTTTTTTCCCGTGAACTTGTCAAAATTCAAGTTTATCGTTTTAAATGGAAACTAGTCCAAAAAATTACATAGAGGTCCAAAAGAACTAGAAAATAACTAATAGGACCTGCAACTTTACAAAAAGGACCCCAAAACATATAGAAGAAAATCAATCGAGTCCTTATGGACCGCACATCAGATCTCTGCTCCGCATCCTTTCCAGCAACTCCGTCGCCGGGGACGCACCACTTGGGACTGTGTCGCCGGTAGTCGCCAGGACGAAGGAGAAGAATGGCCTCGGCAACGGCATATTGGCTGCGAGAAGGGCCGCTGAAAGGCCAAGATGTTCACGGGCAAGACGGATGACGCCGCGTATGCCCCGAGCTTGTGAACGTTAGCAGCTTGACTTCCCCGTTGGCCAGATCTGAAGCACTAACCAAAGCAAGCCTCACCATTAGCGCCATCACCTTGATGGCACCAGATCGGGGGTTGGCCGGCAAGATCCGCCAGATCTGATCCGCCAGATTCACCATAGGCCAGATCTAAAGCCGATGACGAGATCCCCGACTCCATTGCGCCATTCTGCTCATGGGAAACACTGGATCTAAGCTTACAACAACACTAACTCCCTCGGATCCAAATTAGGCGACTCAACTTTGCTTATCTAAATATGGATGTATCCACACATGTTTTTACTCTAGATACATACACGTCTAAGGAAAGTTGAATCAATTAATTTAGTTCGGAGGGTGTACGATATACAGAGAGAAGTCGGCCTCGTCTCCGGCCGGCGAGGCCGCCGGAGAGAAGGGGGAGAGGAGCCGGGGGAGTGAGAGAGACTCGAGAGAGAAAGAGAAGAGGAGAGCTCCCTGGGGAAGAAAATTATTTTTGTCGTTCTGCTCGTAGCTTGAAACTGAAAATTTTGGCCCCACGCCAAATCATCCCGCCGAATCCATTCGAAAATCCCGTGACCAGTTTTACCCTTTTAACCCTGGTCCGGAAGTTACAACCCACCGACCATGGAGAGCTCATTCGGTAACAATGAAATATCTTGCCTAGATCCCGAACCCTCCCCACAGGCCCACACCCACCCACCAACCATTCGCCCCATTAGCTCAAAAATACCCTCACACGCTAAAGCTCTGACTCTCTACAGTACTAGATCTGCTTCGCCGCCGGCATACTCCTCCACAGCGTAGCCTTATCGTGTTGGCTGTCCACCCACCTGATCCGCTCCCCGCCGCCCTCGCCACCGACGGATCTGCTTCACCGCCGACCTCGCCACCGACGGATCTGCTTCAACGCCGACCTCGCCACCGACGGATCTGCTTCACCGCCGACCTCATCCACAGCATAGCAATCAACGCCTTTCCTGTCGACGCACCGGATCCTCTCCACGGAACCGGGTCTACTTCACCGCGGCCCCCCCTCCACAGAAGCCGATCTATTCCACCGACTAGCTCGGCGCAGCGGCTGTATCAACTTCACCGAATCCCTTGCCAGCCAATCAGATCTGCTTCACTAACGCCCGCTTCTGCGAAACGAGGGTCGACTCATCGTCTCCCGCGTTCGCCGCCGCTGGAATGCAAGTTGCCGCCCCCGTCCACCCCGCCGCAGCTTGGTTAGTACGCTGGCCCATTAGATCGCGGCGTTTCTTTAGCCATGTTTTGTGTAGTTATTTGCAGATCTCATATTCCATTAACTTTCTTGATGTGTTACTTCGCATGAAGTTCGTTTAAATATTGTACAGTACAAAAGCATTATCCGGTCGCTACCATCCTGTTCATTCTACTGACACTGTGTGCATCCACATACTTATAGCCTTATACCCATTCATTTGCTGCCAACTTGTTTTTGTACTTGCATGCTATTCCTTTTATAGTCATGCTATGGGCATTTCCAATCTGGTTGTTCTTATACCACGTCATTAGCTCACCGCTAGCCGCTAGCTGTTTTCTCGTGCCTGCTATTCTCACACTGCTTTTATAATCATGCTATGTGCATTTCCAATCTTCTTGCTCTTATACCTCGTCTTTAGCTTATAGCTATTTTTTTCCATGAATGCTCCTGTCGCACAGCTTGTATAGTTATTGCTGCGTGCATGTCTGGTCTTTGTATTATCGTAGACTAACTTGTCAATGTTATTTTCCTAGGGATTGATCATGCGAACCACTTATTAGAATATCCAACATTAACAGCGGGGACGCTAGGGAAGGTTGGAATCTGAGTTCTTGGTTGGTAATTTTGGGAGTTTACTTCCGTTATTATCTATAACCTATATGCATTGTTCCTTATGCAAGAGATTAACACTTGGAACCCTGCCATAGCAATGTCATTCATGCTTTACTATGTTTCTGCCTATTTGATATGCTTGTCTTGGAGCAACTGCGAAGGTGATTTGAACCTGACATTTGGTCATTCTTAATGCCAGTTTACTTTATGTGGAGCAACTGCGAAGGTGATTTGAACCTGCAATTACCCTACTCTAAATCTGAATGTCTGAAATTCGTATCTCATGAAAAGCAACATCTAGTTGGTTTTAATCTGATATCTGGTAAATACTGTCTTATTCATTTGGCAGCTCAAGTTTTTTGTTATTTGAAACCAGCTGACTTGGTCTTAATTGTGATATCTAAACACAGATTAAGGACAATGGAGCAGGAGGATTAGCATTTCACTTGATGGCTGAACCTAAAATGACGAGCATGTCGACCACGACTAGTGCACGCAAGAGAAGGACTGCGACGAGCCGGTATGTGCTTAGTACATGCATCTTATCTTATCTTGTGCTTATTTCCGCTACTTGCTTTGTTATCCGATCTCTACATTGCGTAATACATGTTTGAATAGTTAATTGTTGTAACTATGTTTGCAATATTACCAGAATGCAGTTTTAATGAAGCGGTCATCATTAGAAGATAGTCGCCAAAGCGACCACTGTGCAACATTATGATGTAAGTCTGTGCTTAGTACAAGTTCCATACATTGTCTTATTTATGGAACTTGTTATTATCTTATATCTACATTGCATAATAAATGTTTGAATAGTTCACTATTATAACTATGTTGCAATATTACTAGAATGCAGGTGTAATGAAGAAGTCCTTAGTAGAAGATAGAGCGCAAAAAAGGTTCCGGGGTGAGCCTATGCAACGATATAATGTAAGTCTGTGATTAGTACTTGTGACTATCTCATATCGACAATGCTTAATACATGTTTGCATAGTTCATCGTTTAACTCTTTTTGCATTATTATCAGAATGCAGTTGTGATGAAGCAATCTTCATCGAAGAGAGGCCCACAAAAGTTCGATCTTTCTTCGATGCATCCTCTCATAGCCGTCAACCTAGACCATTCCTTTCATCAAACGAGTAAAAATCTCAAGGTCTGTACTTTATAAAAGACATGGTATTGTTGCTTTAAGATGCGTAGGCGATATGTTGACCAAGAGTACACAAGATTCAATCAAGGCGATTGCCAAATGTCAACGTGTTATTGATGATGCTAATAGAAGTCCTCAATGATTCTATGTAATTTTTTTATTTGGGCACATTAATTGCCTTGTAATTTTCCTAGTTATTTTATTTGTGTATGTAATTGTGTGTATCATTGATACCAGATTTTAGGCTCATGAAATTTAATGCAAGTTGACTAGTCAAACAACCAGGGCCCTACAACAGATTGGGCCGGCCCACTTACAGTAGTGTGGGACCCACTTTCATTTTGGGTCGGCCCACCTACTTATTGGGCCGGCCCGTTAACCGGAAAGTGGCCCCCACCTGCTTGTTGGGCCGGCCCACTATCTTGTTGGGCCAGCCCACTTGCTATATGGTGGACCCCACATACTAAATGGGCCGGCCCTTTAACAGGAAAGTGGGACCCACCTGTGTTTTTGGCCCGTCCCACTATCTTGTTGGGCCAGCCCAATTTCTATATGGTGGACCCCACATACTAAATGGGCCGGCCCTTTAACTGGAAAGTGGGACCCACCTGTGTTTTTGGCCCGGCCCACTATATTGTTGGGCCGGCCCACTTGCTATATGGTGGACCCCACATACTAAATGGGCCGGCCCGTTAACAGGAAAGTGGGACCCACATGTGTTTTTCGCCCGGCCCACTTTCTTGTTGGGCCAGCCCATTTGATCTATTGTGGACCCCACGTACTAAATGGGCCGGCCCGATAGCAGGAAAGTGGGACCCACATGCTAATTGGGCCGGTCCAATAACTTCTTGGGCCGGCCCACTTGCTTTAAGGTGGACCCCACTTGGTAAATGGGCCGGCCCGATAACAGGAAAGTGGGTCCCACATGTCTTGTGGGCCGGCCCTTTGCTCGTTGACCGGTCAAACGAGTGCATTCGGCCCGGCCCACATGCTTAGTGGGCCGGCCCATTAATGTTTTGACCGATCAACCTTAGAGGTTAGGCCCGACCCACGTAACTAATGGACCAGCCCGGCTATATAGTTGACCGGTCAAACTAAGTCAGCTGGCCCGGCCCGCAAACTTAATGGGCCGGCCCGCTTAAGACGTGGCGAGGCCTCGTGTGGGCCTACCATCTACCACGGGGTTTCGGCCGGTTAACGCCGTTAGCCGCCGGTTAACGGCGTACGCCACGTGTCGGTTGCATGACGTCAGCAGTCAACGGGCTCCCGGAAACACTTGGGAAACGGTCCGATTTTCCGTGGCGGAAGGGCGCCCAAGCGCAACGGACCGAAAAAATCGTCGTAGGACTTATCCTGACGCAGTTTCGACAACAGAACCCATATCGTCGGGTTAGGCCCATAGGCGACGAAAAATACCCCTTAGCGGACGATTTTGAGACGTTTTCTATCAGAACTTTTCTTGTAGTGTATGAGGTACCAAAAAAAACTCCAAGAAAAGAAAGTTGATTGCACATAGAGGATGACATGCGGGTCCCATTTAGCAGCAGCGGTCTCAACGTTTCCAAGGCGGCAAGGGATCAAAAGAAAAAGGAAGTAGCCAGAAATCAGGGGTCAAAAAAAATCCAAGAATAGAAAGAATTTTGGTTCATAGAGGATGAAATGCGGGACCCATGATCCTGCATCGTAAACGGCTCGATCGGAAAGCGTTGAACGAGATGGCGTGATCGAGAAAAAAAATAATGCCAGAGAGGCTGCCATCTGGGCCCTACATCCCTGGGTGGTGCGGATTAGCATTGACTCGGCCGGCGAACCCGAGATTTCGAGATGCACCACGTCCCGGGCCACCATACGCGACGTTTTTGCCGTTTTCGTCGGGCTAGGTGGCCTCAAAAACGAGAAAAAAAACGTTTTGACATGCACAACGAAGAGACCAAAAATCGTCGGCCATGGTACACCAGCAACCACGGCGCGACTTCAACTTCGTCGGTGATACGTCTCCGACGTATCGATAATTTCTTATGTTCCATGCCAAATTATTGATGATATCTACATGTTTTATACATACTTTATGTCATATTTATGCGTTTTCCGGAACTAACCTATTGACGAGATGCCGAAGGGCCAGTTCTGTTGTTTTCTGCTGTTTTTGGTTTCAGAAATCCTAGTAAGGAAATATTCTCGGAATTGGACGAAATCAACGCCCGAGGTCCTATTTTTCCACGAAGCTTCCGGAAGTCCGAAGGGAAACGAAGTGGGGCCACGAGGTGGGGACACGAGTAGGGCGGCGCGGCCCAAGCCCTGGCCGCGCCGGCCTAGTGTGTGGTCCCACCAGGACTCCACCGACCTTGCCCTTTCGCCTACTTAAAGCCTCCGTCGCGAAAACCCTATCACGTTCGACGAAACTAGAGAAAACCTTCCAGAGCCGCCGCCATCGCGAAGCCAAGATCTGGGGGACAGGAGTCTCTGTTCCGGCACGCCGCCGGGATGGGGAAGTGCCCCCGGAAGGCTCCTCCATCGACACCACCACCATCTTCATCACCGCTGCTGTCTCCCATGAGGAGGGAGTAGTTATGCATCGAGGCTCGGGGCTGTACCGGTAGCTATGTGGTTCATCTCTCTCCTATGTGCTTCAATACAATAATCTCATGAGCTGCCTTACATGATTGAGATACATATGATGATGCTTGTAATCTAGATGTCATTATGCTAGTCAAGTGGGTTTTACTTATGTGATCTCCAGGAGACTCCTTCTCCCACGTGCGTAAAGGTGACAGTGTGTGCACCGTGTGGGTCTCTTAGGCTATATTTCACAGAATACTTATTCACCTGTTATGAATGGCATAGTGAAGTGCTTATTTATATCTCTTTATGATTGCAATGTGTTTTGTATCACAATATATATCTGTGTGCTACTCTAGTGATGTTATTAAAGTAGTTTATTCCTCCTGCACGGTGTAATGGTGACAGTGTGTGCATCGTGTAGTACTTGGCATAGACTATGATTGTGATCTCTTGTAGATTATGAAGTTAACTATTGCTCTGATGGTATTGATGTGATCTATTCCTCCTTTCGTAGTGTGAAGGTGACAGTGTGCATGCTATGTTAGTACTTGGTTTGGTTATGTTGATCTTTCATGCACTCTAAGGTTATTTAAATATGAACATTGAATATTGTGGAGCTTGTTAACTCCGGCATTGAGGGTTCGTGTAATCCTACACGGTTAGTGGTGTTCATCATCCAACAAGAGGGTGTAGAGTCTAGCATCTATCTATTTATTCTGTTATGTGATCAATGTTGAGAGTGTCCACTAGTGAAAGTATGATCCCTAGGCCTTGTTCCTAAATACTGCTATCGCTGCTTGTTTACCGTTTTACTGCATCTCTACTTCCCGCAATATTACCACCATCAACCACACACCAGTCCTGGACAGCAAAGCACTTTTTCGGTGCCGTTGCTACTGCTCGCATTTATTCATACCACCCGTATTTCACTATCTCTTCGCCGAACTAGTGCACCTATTAGGTGTGTTGGGGACACAAGAGACTTCTTGCTTTGTGGTTGCAGGGTTGCATGAGAGGGATATCTTTGACCTCTTCCTCCCCGAGTTCGATAAACCTTGGGTGATCCACTTAAGGGAAACTTGCTGCTGTTCTACAAACCTCTGCTCTTGGAGGCCCAACACTGTCTACAAGAATAGAAGCACCCGTAGACATCAAGCACTTTTCTGGCGCCGTTGCTGGGGAGGAAAGGTAAAAGGCACTCATACTCCGGTCCCAGGTAAAGTACTTTTCTGGCGCCATTGTGTGTGTGTTCGAAGCTATTTCCTTTAGATCCTGCAATTGCATCTTTTTGTTTCTTGTTTACACTAGTTTGGCATAATGGACAACAATGAGCTTCTTATTCTATTTCCTGATTTAAGACATGGATGGTTTGATGCGAAAATTAAAAAACCCATGGAACATATTAGCATGAACACTTTGAATACCATTGTTGCTAATGATATAGAAAGTTCTAAGCTTGGGGAAGCTGGTTTTGATGAGCATGGTCTTTTTAGTCCCCCAAGCATTGAGGAGAAAATTTTCTTTGATGATACTTTGCCTCCCATATATGATGATTATAATGATAGTAGTCTTTTGTTACCGCCTGTTATGGAGGATAAATTTGATTATGATTACAATATGCCTCCTATATTTGATGATGAGAATAATAATGATAGCTACTTTGTCGAATTTGCTCCCACTATTATTAATAAAATTGATTATGCTTATGTTGGGAGTAGTAATAATTTTATGCATGAGACTCATGATAAGAATGCTTTATGTGATAGTTATATTGTTGAGTTTGCTCATGATGCTACTGAAAGTTATTATGAGAGAGGAAAATATGGTTGTAGAAATTTTCATGTTACTAAAACACCTCTCTTTTTGCTGAAAATCTTGAAGCCGCACTTGTTTTATCTTTCTATGCTTGTTGCATTATGCTTCATGAATTTGTTTATTTACAAGATTCCTATGCATAGGAAGCATGTTAGACTTAAATATGTTTTGGATTTGCTTCTTGATGCTCTCTTTTGCTTCAAATACTATTTCTTGCGAGTGCATCATTAAAACCGCTGAGACCATCTTAATGGCTATAAAGAAAAGAACTTCTTGGGAGATAACCCATGTGTTTATTTTGCTACAGTACCTCTATTTTATATTTGTGTCTTGGAAGTTGTTACTACCGTAGCAACCTCTCCTTATCTTAGTTTTGTGCCTAGTTGTGCCAAGTAAAGTCTTTGATAGTAAGGTTGATACTAGATTTGGATTATCACGCAGAAATGCATTTCTTCGTTGTCACGAATCTGGACCTAATTCACTGTAGGTAACTCAGAAAATTATGCCAATTTACGTGAGTGATCCTCAGATATGTAAGCAACTTTCATTCAATTTGGGCATTTTCATGTGAGCAAGTCTGGTGCCTCAATAAAATTCGTCTTTACGGACCGTCTCGTTTTGACAGATTCTGCCTTTTATTTCGCATTGCCTCTTTCGCCGTGTTGGATGGATTTCTTTGTTCCATTACCTTCCAAGTAGCTTTGGGCAATGTCCAGAAGTGTTAAGAATGATTGTGTCACCTCTGAACATGTGAGTTTTTGATTATGCACTAACCCTCTAATGAGTTTGTTTCGAGTTTGGTGTGGAGGAAGTTTTCAAGGGTCAAGAGAGGAGGATGATATACTATGATCAAGAAGAGTGAAAAGTCTAAGCTTGGGAATGCCCCGTGGTTCATCCCTGCATATTTCAAGAAGACTCAAGCATCTAAGCTTGGGGATGCCCAAGGCATCCCCTTCTTCATCGACAAATTATCAGGTTTCTTCTCTTGAAACTATATTTTTATTCGGTCACATCTTATGTGCTTTACTTGGAGCGTCTGTGTGCTTTTATTTTCTTTTTGTTATTTTCATTCTCTGAATAAATACATGCTTGTGTGGGAGAGAGACACGCTCCACTGGTTCATATGAACACACGTGTTCTTAGCTTTTAGTGTTCATGTCGAAGGTTGAAACTGCTTCGTTAATTGTTATATGGTTGGAAACGGGAAATGCTACATGTGGTAATTGGTATAATACCTTGAATAATTTGATACTTGGCAATTGTTGTGCTCATATAGATCATGTTTAAGCTCTTGCATCATGTACTTTGTACCTATTAATGAAGGACTACATAGAGCTTGTTAAAATTTGGTTTGCATGATTAGTTTCTCTAGAGTCTAGATATTTTCTGGTTGAGGTGTTTGAACAACAAGGAGACAATATAAAGTCTTATAATAGTTACAATATGTTCATATGTGAGCTTTGCTGCACCTTTTATACTTGAGTTTGCTTCAAACAACCTTGCTAGCCTAGCCTTGTATTGAGAGGAATTCTTCTCGTGCATCCAAATCCTTGAGCCAATAACCATGCCATTTGTGTCCACCATACCTACCCACCACATGGTATTTCTCGCCATTCCAAAGTAAATTACTTCATGTGCTACCTTTAAACAATTCAAAACTTTATTACTCCTTATTTGTGTCAATGTTTTATAGCTCATGAGGAAGTATGTGGTGTTTTATCTTTCAATCTTGTTGGGCAGCTTTCACCAATGGACTAGTGGCTTCATCCGCTTATCCAATAATTTTCAAAAAGAGCTGGCGTGGGGTTCCCAGCCCCCAATTAATCAACTTTCATTAATAATTCTCTTCACATG
Organism: Lolium rigidum; assembly: GCF_022539505.1. Lineage (NCBI taxonomy): Eukaryota > Viridiplantae > Streptophyta > Magnoliopsida > Poales > Poaceae > Lolium > Lolium rigidum. Next base: position 159,133,535 of record NC_061508.1, read on the forward strand.
TTTTGCTCTGATTCATCAGTAAGCAACTTAATTTTGCAAATAGACACTCCTTCATGGTATGTGAATGTTGGAAGGCACCCAAGGATTCGGTTAGCCATGGCTCGTGTAAGCAAAGGTTGGGAGGAGTGTCAACCATAAATAAAACTAAAATACATGTGTAAACAAAAGAGAAGAGGGATGATCTACCTTGCTGCTAGAGATAACGTCCTTCATGGGAGCCGCTCTTTGAAAGTCTGTTTGACAAGGGGGTTAGAGTGCCCACTACCATTCGTTGACAACAACAAACACCTCTCAAAACTTTATTTGCATGCTCTCTATATGATTTCAAAACTTAAAAAGCTCTAGCACATGATTTAATCCCTGCTTCCCTCTGCGATGGGCCTATCTTCTACTTTTATGTTGAGTCAGTTCGTCTATCTCTCTCCACCTCAAGAAGCAAACACTTGTGTGAATTGTGCATTGATTCCTACATACTTGCATATTGCACTTGTTATATTGCTTTGCATTGACAAACTATCACTGAGATATACATGTTACAAGTTGAAAGCAACCGCTGAAACTTAATCTTCCATTGTGTTGCTTCAATGCCTTTACTATGAATTTATTGCTTTATGAGTTAACTCTTATGCAAGTCTTATTGAAGCTTGTCTTGAAAGTACTATTCATGAAAAGTCTTTGCTTTATGATTCATTTGTTTACTCATGTCATTTACCATTGTTTTGATCGCTGCATTCATTACATATGCTTACAATAGTATGATCAAGATTATGATGGCATGTCACTCCGGAAATTATCTTTGTTATCGTTTACTCGCTCGGGACAAGCGAAACTAAGCTTGGGGATGCCGATACGTCTCCGACGTATCGATAATTTCTTATGTTCCATGCCACATTATTGATGATATCTACATGTTTTATACATACTTTATGTCATATTTATGCGTTTTCCGAACTAACCTATTGACGAGATGCCGAAGGGCCGCTTGCTATTTTCTGCTGTTTTTGGTTTCAGAAATCCTAGTAAAGAAATATTCTCGGAATTGGACGAAATCAACGCCCAGGGTCCTATTTTTCCACGAAGCTTCCAGAAGTCCGAAGGGGAAACGAAGTGGGGCCACGAGCCGGCCTAGTGTGTGGTCCCACCAGGACTCAACCGACCTTGCCCTTTCGCCTACTTAAAGCCTCCGTCGCGAAAACCCTATCACGTTCGACGAAACTAGAGAAAACCTTCCAGAGCCGCCGCCATCGCGAAGCCATGATCTGGGGGACAGGAGTCTCTGTTCCGGCACGCCGCCGGGACGGGGAAGTGCCCCGAAGGCTCCTCCATCGACACCACCGCCATCTTCATCACCGCTGTCGTCTCCCATGAGGAGGGAGTAGTTCCGCATCGAGGCTCGGGGCTGTACCGGTAGCTATGTGGTTCATCTCTCTCCTATGTGCTTCAATACAATAATCTCATGAGCTGCCTTACATGATTGAGATTCATATGATGATGCTTGTAATCTAGATGTCATTATGCTAGTCAAGTGGGTTTTACTTATGTGATCTCCGGAGACTCCTTGTCCCACGTGTGTAAAGGTGACAGGTGTGTGCACCGTGTGGGTCTCTTAGGCTATATTTCACAGAATACTTATTCACTGTTATGAATGGCATAGTGAAGTGCTTATTTATATCTCTTTATGATTGCAATGTGTTTCGTATCACAATATATATCTGTGTGCTACTCTAGTGATGTTATTAAAGTAGTTTATTCCTCCTGCACGGTGTAATGGTGACAGTGTGTGCATCGTGTAGTACTTGGCGTAGGCTATGATTGTGATCTCTTGTAGATTATGAAGTTAACTATTGCTATGATTGTATTGATGTGATCTATTCCTCCTTTCGTAGTGTGAAGGTGATAGTGTGCATGCTATGTTAGTACTTGGTTTGGTTATGTTGATCTGTCATGCACTCTAAGGTTATTTAAATATGAACATTGAATATTGTGGAGCTTGTTAACTCCGGCATTGAGGGTTCGTGTAATCCTACACAGTTAGTGGTGTTCATCATCCAACAAGAGGGTGTAGAGTCTAGCATCTATCTATTTATTCTGTTATGTGATCAATGTTGAGAGTGTCCACTAGTGAAAGTATGATCCCTAGGCCTTGTTCCTAAATACTTCTATCGCTGCTTGTTTACTGTTTTACTGCATCTATACTTCCTGCAATATTACCACCATCAACCACACACCAGTCCTGGACAGCAAAGCACTTTTCTGGTGCCGTTGCTACTGCTCGCATTTATTCATACCACCTGTATTTCACTATCTCTTCGCCGAACTAGTGCACCTATTAGGTGTGTTGGGGACACAAGAGACTTCTTGCTTTGTGGTTGCAGGGTTGCATGAGAGGGATATATTTGACCTCTTCCTCCCTGAGTTCGATAAACCTTGGGTGATCCACTTAAGGAAAACTTGCTGCTGTTCTACAAACCTCAGCTCTTGGAGGCCCAACACTGTCTACAAGAATAGAAGCACCCGTAGACATCAGTCGGCCATGGCAACTTTTCTTGTAGTGTCTCTTCATGCTAGACTTCATAAGATCGACCGAGTTTAGGGTTAGGGGGTAGATACATGATTTGTATGGTTTGAATATGTCCAAACCTTGTTAATTTATCAACTTGAATGCCTACTATATGACATAAGAAGACTATATGCTTTTTTTTTCATTTTTCTGATTTTTTATGAATTTTATGCCCATTTGAATCTTTTGGTCAAATGCTAGGTTTGACAAAGATTTAAACAAGTTTAAAATATGAAAATGAAAAGGTAAGCATGGATCCTTCTTAGTCACTCTAAAATAAAGCTTTTGGGAGGTTCTTGAAATTTCCATGTTTGAAACCCAAAACCACTTCTCTTCATGATTGACTTCATAAGACAGAGTTTAGGGTTAGGGGTAGATATATACATGAGTTGTCTTGGTTTTAATATGTCTAGACCTTGTTTATCAACTTTAATGCTTACTATATATATGACATAAGAATGCTATGTGCTTTGGTTTTTCATTCTTTTGATTTTTTCTGAATTTGTATGCCCATTTGAATCTTGGTCAAATTCTAGGCGGTTTGACCAAGATTTAAACAAGTTTAAAACATGAAAATGAAAAGGGAAGTCTGTATCCTTCTTAGTCACTCTAAAATGAAGCTTTTGGGATGTTCTTGAAATTTCCATGTTTGAAACCCAAAACGACTTCTCTTCATACTAGACTTCATAAGATCGACAGGGGGCAGATACATGATTTGTCTGGTTTGGATATATCTAGACCTTGTTTATCAACTTGAATGCTTACAATATGACATAACAAGACTATGTGATTTGGTTTTTCATTTTTTCTGATTTTTTTGAATTTTGTGCCCACCCATTTGTATCTTGGTCAAATCCTAGGTTTGATAATGATTTAAACAAGTTTAAAATATGAAATGCAAAGGTAAGCATGAATCCTTCTTAGTCACTCTAAAATGAAGCTTTTGGGAGGCTTTTGAAATTTCCATGTTTGAAACCCAAAACCACTTCTCTTCACATGCTTGACTTCATAAGAAAGAGTTTAGGGGTTAGGGGGTATAGATACATGATTTGTCTGGTTTGAATATGTCTAGACCTTGTTTATCAACTTTAATGCTTACTATATGACATAAGAAAACTATTTGCTTTGTTTTTTCTTTTTTCTGTTTTTTCTTTATTTTGGTAACCATTTGAATCTTGTCAAATCCTAGGTTTGACCAAGATAATTTAAACAAGTTTAAAACATGAAAATGAAAAGGGAAGCATGTATCCTTCTTAGTCACTCTAAAATGAAGTTTTTGGGAAGTTTTGAAATTTCCATGTTTTAAACCCAAAACCACTTCTCTTCATGCTTGACTTCATAAGACAGAGTTTAGGGGTTAGGGGGTAGATACATGATTTTTATGGTTTGATATGTCTAGACCTTTATTATCAACTTTAATGATTACTATAGGACATAAGAAGACTATGTGATTTGGTTTTTCATTTTTCTGTTTTTATTTTATTTTTCTGCCCATTTGAATCTTGTTGGTCAAATCCTAGGTCTGACCAAGATTTAGACAAGTTCAACACGTGAAAATGAATAAGTAAGCCTGGATCCTTCTTAGTCACTCCAAAATGTACCAATTGATAGATGTGTTAACTTTGCTTCATGGCAAAAATAATGTCATGTAAATGAGTTAACTTGGATTTCCTACCCTTGAATCCATAGGAAACTTTGTTCTAATGCACTATAATAATCAACCGAGTTTTTACACCAACAGTTCTGTCACTTACGTGTGGTGCCCACGCGTGAGGTCCCACACTTCAGTGAAGACAAGTCACGTGCAATAGGTACGCAAACTCCCAGCCATCTTCTTTCTCAAGAGAAGACGCATCAGGATGTGTATTGGAAGTCTCTGGGTCCTTCAGGATCCTTCGGTGGGTCCCCCTCACACAAAAAAAAATATCTCTCATTCTCGGCCTAGCTCGACTCGCTCGCTCGCACCTCCTGCTCACTGACAAACCCTGCACAATAGTCAACATCGTCACCCGAAAAAGGGGAGACACCATAATGCTCTCCCTTCTTCTGTCCTTCCGAGTGATCCATCTTCCTCCGAGTTTCACTAGACGGGCAAACACACATGTGATGCATAGTAATAATAAAAAGATAGAAAAATCGATATACGAATCTATAATTAAATAGGTTAAACTAGGGTTTTCCCCAGTACTACAGATCAAGGTTCAAAAAAATCCAACTACGGGGTTCGAACAACACGATTCTAATCCAAGAATTTTCTCTACCTCATCCAAATGGCCTCAAACTATAGGGTTAGCATATATCTAGTGCAGTATGTGTGAAAATGTATGCACTATCTGTGCTATAACTTGTATGTCTTTCAAATTTGAACCAAATTTGAATAAGTTTGAAATATTTGAAAAGGGGCTTTTGGCTTAAACGTTTGAAACCCAAAACGACTTCTCTTCATGCTAGACTTCATAAGACCGAGTTTAGGGTTAGGGGGTAGATACATGATTGGTCTGGTTTGAATATGTCTAAACCTCGTTTATCAACTTTAATGCTAACTATATGATATAAGAAGACTATGTGCTTTGGTTTTTCATTTTTCTAGTTTTTTTTGAATTTTACGCCTATATATTTGAATCTTGGTCAAATCCTAGGTATGAAAAAGATTTAAACAAGTTTAAAACATGGAAATGAAAAGGGAAGCATGTATCCTTCTTAATTAGTCACTCTAATATGAAGTTTTTGGGAGGTTTTTGAAATTTCCATGTTTGAAACCCAAAACCACTTCTCTTCATGCTTGACTTCATAAGACAGAGTTTAGGGTTAGGGGTAGATACATGATTTGTATGGTTTGAATATGTCCAAACCTTGTTAATTTATCAACTTGAATGCTTACTATATGACATAAGAAGACTATATGCTTTTGTTTTTCATTTTTCTGATTTTTTTTTAATTTTATGCCCATTTGAATATTTTGGTCAAATTCTAGGTTTGACAAAGATTTAAACAAGTTTAAAATATGAAAATGAAAAGGTAAGCATGGATCCATCTTAGTCACTCTAAATAAAGCTTTTGGGAGGTTCTTGAAATTTCCATGTTTGAAACCCAAAACCACTTCTCTTCATGATTGACTTCATAAGACAGAGTTTAGGGTTAGGGGTAGATATATACATGAGTTGTCTGGTTTTAATATGTCTAGACCTTGTTTATCAACTTTAATGCTTACTATATATATGACATAAGAATGCTATGTGCTTTGGTTTTTCATTCTTTCGATTTTTTTTCGAATTTGTATGCCCATTTGAATCTTGGTCAAATCCTAGGCGGTTTGACCAAGATTTAAACAAGTTTAAAACATGAAAATGAAAAGGGAAGTCTGTATCCTTCTTAGTCACTCTAAAATGAAGCTTTGGGATGTTCTTGAAATTTCCATGTTTGAAACCCAAAATGACTTCTCTTCATGCTAGACTTCATAAGATCGACAGGGGGTAGATACATGATTTGTCTGGTTTGGATATATCTAGACCTTGTTTATCAACTTGAATGCTTACGATATGACATAAGAAGACTATGTGATTTGGTTTTTCATTTTTTCTGATTTTTTTAAATTTTGTGCCCACCCATTTGTATCTTGGTCAAATCCTAGGTTTGATATTGATTTAAACAAGTTTAAAATATGAAATGCAAAGGTAAGCATGGATCCTTCTTAGTCACTTTAAAATGAAGCTTTTGGGAGGCTTTTGAAATTTCCATGTTTGAAACCCAAAACCACTTCTCTTCACATGCTTGACTTCATAAGACAGAGTTTAGGGGTTAGGGGTATAGATACATGATTTGTCTGGTTTGAATATGTCTAGACCTTGTTTATCAACTTTAATGCTTACTATATGACATAAGAAAACTATTTGCTTTGTTTTTTCTTTTTTCTATTTTTTTTTTATTTTGGTAACCATTTGAATCTTGTCAAATCCTAGGTTTGACCAAGATAATTTAAACAAGTTTAAAACATGAAAATGAAAAGGGAAGCATGTATCCTTCTTAGTCACTCTAAAATGAAGTTTTTGGGAGGTTTTTGAAATTTCCATGTTTGAAACCCAAAACCTCTTCTCTTCATGCTTGACTTCATAAGACAGAGTTTAGGGGTTAGGGGGTAGATACATGATTTGTATGGTTTGATATGTCTAGACCTTGATTATCAACTTTAATGATTACTATATGACATAAGAAGACTATGTGATTTGGTTTTTCATTTTCTGTTTTTATTTTATTTTTCTGCCCATTTGAATCTTGTTGGTCAAATCCTAGGTTTGACCAAGATTTAGACAAGTTTAACACGTGAAAACGAATAAGTAAGCCTGGATCCTTCTTAGTCACTCCAAAATGTACCAATTGATAGATGTGTTAACTTTGCTTCATGGAAAAAATAATGTCATGTAAATGAGTTAACTTGGATTTCCTACCCTTGAATCCATAGGAAACTTTGATCTAATGCACTATAATAATCAACCGAGTTTTTTCACCAACAGGTCTGTCACTTACGTGTGGTGCCCACGCGTGAGGTCCCACACTTCAGTGAGCACAAGTCACGTGCAATTGGTACGCAAACTCCCAGCCATCTTCTTTGTCAAGAGAAGACGCATCAGGATGCGTATTGGAAGTCTCTGGGTCCTTCAGGATCCTTCGGTTGTCCCTCTCACACAAAAAAAACAAATCTCTCTCATTCTCGGCCTCGCTCGACTCGCTCGCTCGCACCTCCTGCTCACTAACAAACCCTGCACAATAGTCAACATCGTCACCCGAAAAAGGGGAGACACCATAATGCTCTCCCTTTTTCTGTCCTTCCGAGTGATCCCTCTTCCTCCGAGTTTCACTTGACGGGCAAACACACATGTGCAGCATAGTAATTAAAAAAAGGTAGAAAAATCGATATACGAATTTATAATTAAATAGGTTAAACTAGGGTTTTGCCCAGTACTACAGATCAAGGTTCAAAAAAATCCAACTACGGGGTTCGAACAACACGATTCTAATCCAAGAATTTTCTCTACCTCATCCAAATGGCCTCAAACTATAGGGTTAGCATATATCTAGTGCAGTATGTGTGAAAATGTATGCACTATGTGTGCTATAACTTGTATGTCTTTCAAATTTGAACCAAATTTGAATAAGTTTGAAATATTTGAAAAGGGGCTTTTGGCTTAAACGTTTGAAACCCAAAACGACTTCTCTTTATGCTAGACTTCATAAGACCGAGTTTAGGGTTAGGGGTAGATACATGATTTTTCTGGTTTGAATATGTCTAAACCTTGTTTATCAACTTTAATGCTAACTATATGACATAAGAAGACTATGTGCTTTGGTTTTTCATTTTTCTGTTTTTTTTTTAATTTTATGCCCATATATTTGAATCTTGGTCAAATCCTAGGTTTGACAAAGATTTAAACAAGTTTAAAACATGAAAATGAAAAGGGAAGCATGTATCCTTCTTAATTAGTCACTCTAATATGAAGTTTTTGGGAGGTTTTTGAAATTTCCATGTTTGAAACCCAAAACCACTTCTCTTCATACTTTACTTCATAAGACAGAGTTTAGGGTTAGAGGTAGATACATTATTTGTATGGTTTGAATATGTCCAAACCTTGTTAATTTATCAACTTGAATGCTTACTATATGACATAAGAAGACTATATGCTTTTGTTTTTCATTTTTCTGATTTTTCTTTATTTTATGCCCATTTGAATCTTTTGGTCAAATCCTAGGTTTGACAAAGATTTAAACAAGTTTAACATATGAAAATGAAAAGGTAAGCATGGATCCTTCTTAGTCACTCTAAAATGAAGCTTTTGGGATGTTCTTCAAATTTCCATGTTCGAAACCCAAAACGACTTCTCTTCATGCTAGACTTCATAAGATCGACCGTGTTTAGGGTTAGGGGGTAGATACATGATTTTTATGGTTTGAATATTTCCAAACCTTGTTAATTTATCAACTTGAATGCTTACTATATAACATAAGAAGACTATATGCTTTTGTTTTTCATTTTTCTGATTTTTTTATGAATTTTATGCCCATTTGAATCTTTTGGTCAAATGCTAGGTTTGACAAAGATTTAAACAAGTTTAAAATATGAAAATGAAAAGGTAAGCATGGATCCATCTTAGTCACTCTAAACTAAAGCTTTTGGGAGGTTCTTGAAATTTCCATGTTTGAAACCCAAAACCACTTCTCTTCATGATTGACTTCATAAGACAGAGTTTAGGGTTAGGGGTAGATATATACATGAGTTGTCTGGTTTTAATATGTCTAGACCTTGTTTATCAACTTTAATTCTTACTATATATATGACATAAGAATGCTATGTGCTTTGGTTTTTCATTATTTCGATTTTTTTTAATTTGTATGCCCATTTGAATCTTGGTCAAATCCTAGGCGGTTTGACCAAGATTTAAACAAGTTTAAAACATGAAAATGAAAAGGAAAGTTTGTATCCTTCTTAGTCACTCTAAAATGAAGCTTTTGGGATGTTCTTGAAATTTCCATGTTTGAAACCCAAAACGACTTCTCTTCATGCTAGACTTCATAAGATCGACGGGGGGTAGATACATGATTTGTCTGGTTTGGATATATCTAGACCTTTTTTATCAACTTGAATGCTTACGATATGACATAAGAATACTATGTGATTTGGTTTTTCATTTTTTCTGATTTTTTTGATTTTGTGCCCACCCATTTGTATCTTGGTCAAATCCTAGGTTTGATATTGATTTAAACAAGTTTAAAATATGAAATGCAAAGTTAAGCATGGATCCTTCTTAGTCACTCTAAAATGAAGCTTTTGGGAGGCTTTTGAAATTTCCATGTTTGAAACCCAAAACCACTTCTCTTCACATGCTTGACTTCATAAGACAGAGTTTAGGGGTTAGGGGGTATAGATACATGATTTGTCTGGTTTGAATATGTATAGACCTTGTTTATCAACTTTAATGCTTACTATATGACATAAGAAAACTATTTGCTTTGTTTTTTCTTTTTTCTGTTTTTTTTTTATTTTGGTAACCATTTGAATGTTGTCAAATCCTAGGTTCAACCAAGATAATTTAAACAAGTTTAAAACATGATAATGAAAAGGGAAGCATGTATCCTTCTTAGTCACTCTAAAATGAAGTTTTTGGGAGGTTTTTGAAATTTCCATGTTTGAAACCCAAAACCACTTCTCTTCATGCTTGACTTCATAAGACAGAGTTTAGGGGTTAGGGGGTAGATACATGATTTCTATGGTTTGATATGTCTAGACCTTGATTATCAACTTTAATGGTTACTACATGACATAAGAAGACTATGTGATTTGGTTTTTCATTTTTCTGTTTTTATTTTATTTTTCTGCCCATTTGAATCTTGTTGGTCAAATCCTAGGTTTGACCAAGATTTAGACAAGTTTAACACGTGAAAACGAATAATTAAGCCTGGATCCTTCTTAGTTACTCCAAAATGTACCAATTGATAGATGTGTTAACTTTGCTTCATGGAAAAAATAATGTCATGTAAATGAGTTAACTTGGATTTCCTACCCTTGAATCCGGAGGAAACTTTGTTCTAATGCACTATAATAATCAACCGAGTTTTTACACCAACAAGTCTGTCACTTACGTGTGGTGCCCACGCGTGAGGTCCCACACTTCAGTGAGCACAAGTCACGTGCAATAGGTACGCAAACTCCCCGCCATCTTCTTTGTCAAGAGAAGACGCATCAGGATGCGTATTGGAAGTCTCTGGGTCCTTCAGGATCCTTCGGTTGTCCCTCTCACACAAAAAAAACAAATCTCTCTCATTCTCGGCCTCGCTCGACTCGCTCGCTCGCTCGCACCTCCTGCTCACTGACAAACCCTGCACAATAGTCAACATCGTCACCCGAAAAAGGGGAGACACCATAATGCTCTCTCTTCTTCTGTCCTTCCGAGTGATCGCTCTTCCTCCGAGTTTCACTAGACGGGCAAACACACATGTGCTGCATAGTAATAATAAAAAGGTAGAAAAACCGATATACGAATCTATAATTAAATAGGTTAAACTAGGGTTTTGCCCAGTACTACAGATCAAGGTTCAAAAAAATCCAACTACGGGGTTCGAACAACACGATTCTAATCCAAGAATTTTTTTCTACCTCATCCAAATGGCCTCAAACTATAGTTTAGCATCTAGTGCAATATGTGTGAAAATGTATGCACTATGTGTGCTATAACTTGTATGTCTTTCAAATTTGAACCAAAGTTGAATAAGTTTGAAATATTTGAAAAGGGGCTTTTGGCTTAAACGTTTGAAACCTAAAACGACTTCTCTTCATGCTAGACTTCATAAGACCGAGTTTAGGGTTAGGGGGTAGATACATGATTTGTCTGGTTTGAATATGTCTAAACCTTGTTTATCAACTTTAATGCTAACTATATGACATAAGAAGACTATGTGCTTTGTTTTTCATTTTTCTGTTTTTTTTGAATTTTATGCCCATATATTTGAATCTTGGTCAAATCCTAGGTTTGACAAAGATTTAAACAAGTTTAAAACATGAAAATGAAAAAGGAAGCCTGTATCCTTCTTAATTAGTCACTCTAATATGAAGTTTTTGGGAGGTTTTTGAAATTTCCATGTTTGAAACCCAAAACCACTTCTCTTCATGCTTGACTTCATAAGACATAGTTTAGGGTTAGGGGGTAGATACATGATTTGTATGGTTTGAATATGTCCAAACCTTGTTAATTTATCAACTTGAATGCTTACTATATGACATAAGAAGACTATATGCTTTGGTTTTTCATTTTTCTGATTTTTTTGAATTTTATGCCCATTTGAATCTTTTGGTCAAATCCAAGGTTTGACAAAGATTTAAACAAGTTTAAAATATGAAAATGAAAAGTTAAGCATGGATCCTTCTTAGTCACTCTAAAATGAAGCTTTTGGGATGTTCTTGAAATTTCCATGTTCGAAACCCAAAATGACTTCTCTTCATGCTAGACTTCATAAGATCGACCGAGTTTAGGGTTAGGGGGTAGATACATGATTTGTATGGTTTGAATATGTCCAAACCTTGTTAATTTATCAACTTGAATGCTTACGATATGACATAAGAAGACTATGTGATTTGGTTTTTCATTTTTCTGATTTTTTTGAATTTTGTGCCCACCCATTTGTACCTTGGTCAAATCCTAGGTTTGATAATGATTTAAACAAGTTTAAAATATGAATGCAAAGGTAAGCATGGATCCTTCTTAGTCACTCTAAATTGAAGCTTTTGGGAGGTTTTTGAAATTTCCGTGTTTGAAACCCAAAACCACTTCTCTTCACATGCTTGACTCCATAACACAGAGTTTAGGGGTTAGGAGGTATAGATACATGATTTGTCTGGTTTGAATATGTCTAGACCTTGTTTATCAACTTTAATGCTTACTATATGACATAAGAAAACTATTTGCTTTGGTTTTTCTTTTTTTCTGTTTTTTTTTTGAATTTTGGTGCCCATTTGAATCTTGTCAAATCCTAGATTTGACCAAGATAATTAAAAAAAGTTTAAAACATGAAAATGAAAAGGGAAGCATGTATCCTTCTTAGTCACTCTAAAATGATGTTTTTGGGAGGTTTTTGAAATTTCCATGTTTGAAACCGAAAACCACTTCTCTTCATGCTTGACTTCATAAGACAGAGTTTAGGGGTTAGGGGGCAGATACATGATTTGTATGGGTTGATATGTCTAGACCTTGTTTATCAACTTTAATGCTTACTATATGACATAAGAAGACTAGGTGATTTGGTTTTTCATTTTTCTGTTTTTATTTTATTTTTCTGCCCATTTGAATCTTGTTGGTCAAATCCTAGGTTTGACCAAGATTTAGACAAGTTTAACACGTGAAAACGAATAAGTAATCCTGGATCCTTCTTAGTCACTCCAAAATGTAACAATTGATAGAAGTGTTAACTTTGCTTCATGGAAAAAATAATGTCATGTAAATGAGTTAACTTGGATTTCCTACCCTTGAATCCATAGGAAACTTTGTTCTAATGCACTATAATAATCAACCGAGTTTTTACACCAACAGGTCTGTCACTTACGTGTGGTGCCCATGCGTGAGGTCCCACACTTTAGTGAGCACAAGTCACGTGCAATAGGTACGCAAACTCCCGGCCATTTTCTTTGTCAAGAGAAGACGCATCAGGATGCGTATTGGAAGTCTCTGGGTCCTTCAGGATCCTTCGGTTGTCCCTCTCACACAAAAAAAACAAATCTCTCTCGATTCTCGGCCTCGCTCGACTCGCTCGCTCGCTCGCACCTCCTGCTCACTGACAAACCCTGCACAATAGTCAACATCGTCACCCGAAAAAAGGGAGACACCATAATGCTCTCCCTTCTTCTGTCCTTCCAAGTGATCCCTCTTCCTCCGAGTTTCACTAGACGGGCAAACACACATGTGCTGCATAGTAATAATAAAAAGGTAGAAAAATCTATATACGAATCTATAATTAAATAGGTTAAACTAGGGTTTTGCCCAGTACTACGGATCAAGGTTCAAAAAATCCAACTACGGGGTTCGAACAACACGATTCTAATCCAAGAATTTTTTCTACCTCATCCAAATGGCCTCAAACTATAGGGTTAGCATATATCTAGTGCAGTATGTGTGAAAATGTATGCACTATGTGTGCTATAACTTGTATGTCTTTCAAATTTGAACCAAATTTGAATAAGTTTGAAATATTTGAAAAGGGGCTTTTGGCTGAAACGTTTGAAACCCAAAACAACTTCTCTTCATGCTAGACTTCATAAGACCGAGTTTAGGGTTAGGTGGTAGATACATGATTTGTCTGGTTTAAATATGTCTAAACCTTGTTTATCAACTTTAATGCTAACTATATGACATAAGAAGACTATGTGCTTTGGTTTTTCATTTTTCTGTTTTTTTTTTGAATTTTATGCCCATATATTTGAATCTTGGTCAAATCCTAGGTTTGACAAAGATTTAAACAAGTTTTTGGGAGGTTTTTGAAATTTCCATGTTTGAAACCCAAAACCACTTCTCTTCATGCTTGACTTCATAAGACAGAGTTTAGGGTTAGGGGGTAGATACATGATTGTATGGTTTGAATATGTCCAAACCTTGTTTATCAATTTGAATATGCTTACTATATGACTTACATAAGAAGACTATGTACTTTTGTTTTTCATTTTTCTGATTTTTTTAATTTTCTGCCCATTTGAATCTTGGTCAAATCCTAGGGTTGACCATGATTTAAACAAGTTTATAACATGAAATGAAAAGGTAAGGATGGATCCTTCTTAGTCACTCTAAAATGAAGCTTTTGGGATGTGTTCTTGAAATTTCCATGTTCGAAACCCAAAACGACTTCTCTTCATGCTAGACTTCATAAGATCGACCGAGTTTAGGGTTAGGGGGTAGATACATGATTTGTATGGTTTGAATGTGTCCAAACCCGGTTAATTTATCAACTTGAATGCTTACTATATGACATTAGAAGACTATATGCTTTTGTTTTTCATTTTTATGATTTTTTTTGAATTTTATGCCCATTTGAATCTTTTGGTCAAATCCTAGGTTTCACAAAGATTTAAACAAGTTTAAAATATGAAAATGAAAAGGTAAGCATGGATCCTTCTTAGTCACTCTAAAATGAAGCTTTTGGGATGTTCTTGAAATTTCCATGTTTGAAACCCACAACGACTTCTCTTCATGCTAGACTTCATAAGATCGACCAAGTTTAGGGTTAGGGGGTAGATACATGATTTGTATGGTTTGAATATGTCCAAACCTTGTTAATTTATCAACTTGAATGCTTACTATATGACATAAGAAGACTATATGCTTTTGTTTTTTCATTTTTCTGATTTTTTATGAATTTTATGCCCATTTGAATCTTTTGGTCAAATGCTAGGTTTGACAAAGATTTAAAAAAGTTTAAAATATGAAAATGAAAAGGTAAGCATGGATCCTTCTTAGTCACTCTAAAGTAAAGCTTTTGGGAGGTTCTTGAAATTCCATGTTTGAAACCCAAAACCACTTCTCTTCATGATTGACTTCATAAGACAGAGTTTAGGGTTAGGGGTAGATATATACATGAGTTGTCTGGTTTTAATATGTCTAGACCTTGTTTATCAACTTTAATGCTTACTATATATATGACATAAGAATGCTATGTGCATTGGTTTTTCATTCTTTTGATTTTTTTCTGAATTTGTATGCCCATTTGAATCTTTGTCAAATCCTAGGCGGTTTGACCAAGATTTAAACAAGTTTAAAACATGAAAATGAAAAGGGAAGTTTGTATCCTTCTTAGTCACTCTAAAATGAAGCTTTTTGGATGTTCTTGAAATTTCCATGTTAATTTGAAACCCAAAACGACTTCTCTTAATGCTAGACTTCATAAGATCGACATGGGTAGATACATGATTTGTCTGGTTTGGATATATCTAGACCTTGTTTATCAACTTGAATGCTTACGATATGACATAAGAAGACTATGTGATTTGGTTTTTCATGTTTTCTGATTTTTTTGAATTTTGTGCCCACCCATTGGGATCTTGGTCAAATCCTAGGTTTGATAATGATTTAAACAAGTTTAAAATATGAAATGCAAAGTTAAGCATGGATCCTTCTTAGTCTCTCTAAAATGAAGCTTTTGGGAGGTTTTTGAAATTTCCATGTTTGAAACCCAAAACCACTTCTCTTCACATGCTTGACTTCATAAGACAGAGTTTAGGGGTTAGGGGGTATAGATACATGATTTGTCTGGTTTGAATATGTCTAGACCTTGTTTATCAACTTTAATGCTTACTATATGACATAAGAAAACTATTTGCTTTGGTTTTTCTTTTTTATGAATTTTGGTGCCCATTTGTATCTTGTCAAATCCTAGGTTTGACCAAGATAATTTAAACAAGTTTAAAACATGAAAATGAAAAGGGAAGCATTTATCCTTCTTAGTCACTCTAAAATGAAGTTTTTGGGAGGTTTTTGAAATTTCCATGTTTGAAACCCAAAACCACTTCTCTTCATGCTTGACTTCATAAGAAAGAATTTAGGGGTTAGGGGGTAGATACATGATTTGTATGGTTTGAATATGTCCAAACCTTGTTTATCAATTTGAATATGCTTACTATATGACGTACATAAGAAGACAATGTAGTTTTGTTTTTCATTTTTCTGATTTTTTTAATTTTCTGCTCCATTTGAATCTTGTTCAAATCCTAGGGTTGACCATGATTTAAACAAGTTTATAACATGAAATGAAAAGGTAAGGATGGATCCTTCTTAGTCGCTCTAAAATGAAGCTTTTGGGATGTGTTCTTGAAATTTCCATGTTCGAAACCCAAAACGACTTCTCTTCATGCTAGACTTCATAAGATCGACCGAGTTTAGGGTTAGGGGTAGATACATGATTTGTATGGTTTGAATATGTCCAAACCTTGTTAATTTATCAACTTGAATGCTTACTATATGACATAAGAAGACTATATGCTTTTGTTTTTCATTTTTATGTTTTTTTTGAATTTTATGCCCATTTGAATCTTTTTGTCAAATCCTAGGTTTGACAAAGATTTAAACAAGTTTAAAATATGAAAATTAAAAGGTAAGCATGGATCCTTCTTAGTCACTCTAAAATGAAGCTTTTGGGATGTTCTTGAAATTTCCATGTTCGAAACCCAAACGACTTCTTTTCATGCTAGACTTCATAAGATCGACCGAGTTTAGGGTTAGGGGGTAGATACATGATTTGTATGGTTTGAATATAACCAAACCTTGTTAATTTATCAACTTGAATGCTTACTATATGACATAAGAAGACTATATGCTTTTGTTTTTCATTTTTCTGTTTTTTTATGAATTTTATGCCTATTTGAATCTTTTGGACAAATGCTAGGTTTGACAAAGATTTAAACAAGTTTATAATATGAAAATGAAAAGGTAAGCATGGATCCTTCTTAGTCACTCTAAAATAAAGCTTTTGGGAGGTTCTTGAAATTTCCATGTTTGAAACCCAAAACCACTTCTCTTCATGATTGACTTCATAAGACATAGTTTAGGGTTAGGGGTAGATATATACATGAGTTGTCTGGTTTTAATATGTCTAGACCTTGTTTATCAACTTTAATGCTTACTATATATATGACATAAGAATGCTATGTGCTTTGGTTTTTCATTCTTTTGAATTTTTTTCTGAATTTGTATGCCCATTTGAATCTTGGTCAAATCCCAGGCGGTTTGACCAAGATTTAAACAAGTTTAAAACATGAAAATGAAAAGGGAAGTCTGTATCCTTCTTAGTCACTCTAAAATGAAGCTTTTGGGATGTTCTTGAAATTTCCATGTTTGAAACCCACAACGACTTCTCTTCATGCTAGACTTCATAAGATCGACCAAGTTTAGGGTTAGGGGTAGATACATGATTTGTATGGTTTGAATATGTCCAAACCTTGTTAATTTATCAACTTGAATGCTTACTATATGACATAAGAAGACTATATGCTTTTGTTTTTTCATTTTTCTGATTTTTTATGAATTTTATGCCCATTTTAATCTTTTGGTCAAATGCTAGGTTTGACAAAGATTTAAAAAATTTAAAATATGAAAATGAAAAGGTAAGCATGGATCCTTCTTAGTCACTCTAAAGTAAAGCTTTTGGGAGGTTCTTGAAATTTCCATGTTTGAAACCCAAAACCACTTCTCTTCATGATTGACTTCATAAGACAGAGTTTAGGGTTAGGGGTAGATATATACATGAGTTGTCTGGTTTTAATATGTCTAGACCTTGTTTTTAAACTTTAATGCTTACTATATATATGACATAAGAATGCTATGTGCATTGGTTTTTCATTCTTTTGATTTTTTTCTGAATTTGTATGCCCATTTGAATCTTTGTCAAATCCTAGGCGGTTTGACCAAGATTTAAACAAGTTTAAAACATGAAAATGAAAAGGGAAGTTTGTATCCTTCTGAGTCACTCTAAAATGAAGCTTTTGGGATGTTCTTGAAATTTCCATGTTAATTTGAAACCCAAAACGACTTCTCTTCATGCTAGACTTCATAAGATCGACATGGGTAGATACATGATTTGTCTGGTTTGGATATATCTAGACCTTGTTTATCAACTTGAATGCTTACGATATGACATAAGAAGACTATGTGATTTGGTTTTTCATTTTTTCTGATTTTTTTGAATTTTGTGCCCACCCATTGGTATCTTGGTCAAATCCTAGGTTTGATAATGATTTAAACAAGTTTAAAATATGAAATGCAAAGTTAAGCATGGATCCTTCTTAGTCACTCTAAAATGAAGCTTTTGGGAGGTTTTTGAAATTTCCATGTTTGAAACCCAAAACCACTTCTCTTCACATGCTTGACTTCATAAGACAGAGTTTAGGGGTTAGGGGGTATAGATACATGATTTGTCCGGTTTGAATATGTCTAGACCTTGTTTATCAACTTTAATGCTTACTATATGACATAAGAAAACTATTTGCTTTGGTTTTTCTTTTTTATGAATTTTGGTGCCCATTTGTATCTTGTCAAATCCTAGGTTTGACCAAGATAATTTAAACAAGTTTAAAACATGAAAATGAAAAGGGAAGCATTTATCCTTCTTAGTCACTCTAAAATGAAGTTTTTGGGAGGTTTTTGAAATTTCCATGTTTGAAACCCAAAACCACTTCTCTTCATGCTTGACTTCATAAGACAGAATTTAGGGTTAGGGGGTAGATACATGATTTGTATGGTTTGAATATGTCCAAACCTTGTTTATCAATTTGAATATGCTTACTATATGACGTACATAAGAAGACAATGTAGTTTTGTTTTTCATTTTTCTGATTTTTTTAATTTTCTGCCCATTTGAATCTTGTTCAAATCCTAGGGTTGACCATGATTTAAACAAGTTTATAACATGAAATGAAAAGGTAAGGATGGATCCTTCTTAGTCGCTCTAAAATGAAGCTTTTGGGATGTGTTCTTGAAATTTCCATGTTCGAAACCCAAAACGACTTCTCTTCATGCTAGACTTCATAAGATCGACCGAGTTTAGGGTTAGGGGGTAGATACATGATTTGTATGGTTTGAATATGTCCAAACCTTGTTAATTTATCAACTTGAATGCTTACTATATGACATAAGAAGACTATATGCTTTTGTTTTTCATTTTTATGTTTTTTTTGAATTTTATGCCCATTTGAATCTTTTGGTCAAATCCTAGGTTTGAAAAAGATTTAAACAAGTTTAAAATATGAAAATTAAAAGGTAAGCATGGATCCTTCTTAGTCACTCTAAAATGAAGCTTTTGGGATGTTCTTGAAATTTCCATGTTCGAAACCCAAAACGACTTCTTTTCATGCTAGACTTCATAAGATCGACCGAGTTTAGGGTTAGGGGGTAGATACATGATTTGTATGGTTTGAATATGTCCAAACCTTGTTAATTTATCAACTTGAATGCTTACTATATGACATAAGAAGACTATATGCTTTTGTTTTTCATTTTTCTGATTTGTTATGAATTTTATGCCCATTCGAATCTTTTGGTCAAATGCTAGGTTTGACAAAGATTTAAACAAGTTTATAATATGAAAATGAAAAGGTAAGCATGGATCCTTCTTAGTCACTCTAAAATAAAGCTTTTGGGAGGTTCTTGAAATTTCCATGTTTGAAACCCAAAACCACTTCTCTGCATGATTGACTTCATAAGACATAGTTTAGGGTTAGGGGTAGATATATACATGAGTTGTCTGGTTTTAATATGTCTAGACCTTGTTTATCAACTCTAATGCTTACTATATATATGATATAAGAATGCTATGTGCTTTGGTTTTTCATTATTTTGATTTTTTTTCTGAATTTGTATGCACATTTGAATCTTGGTCAAATCCTAGGCGGTTTGACCAAGATTTAAACAAGTTTAAAACATGAAAATTAAAATGGAAGTTTGTATCCTTCTTAGTCACTCTAAAATGAAGCTTTTGGGATGTTCTTGAAATTTCCATGTTTGAAACCCAAAACGACTTCTCTTCATGCTAGACTTCATAAGATCGACCATGTTTAGGGTTAGGGGTAGATACATGATTTGTATAGTTTGAATATGTCCAAACCTTGTTAATTTATCAACTTGAATGCTTACTATATGACATAAGAAGAATATATGCTTTTCTTTTTCATTTTTCTGATTTTTTATGAATTTTATGCCCATTTGAATCTTTTGGTCAAATGCTAGGTTTGACAAAGATTTAAAAAAGTTTAAAATATGAAAATGAAAAGGTAAGCATGGATCCTTCTTAGTCACTCTAAAGTAAAGCTTTTGGGAGGTTCTTGAAATTTCCATGTTTGAAACCCAAAACCACTTCTCTTCATGATTGACTTCATAAGACAGAGTTTAGGGTTAGGGGTAGATATATACATGAGTTGTCTGGTTTTAATATGTCTAGACCTTGTTTATCAACTTTAATGCTTACTATATATATGACATAAGAATGCTATGTGCATTGGTTTTTCATTCTTTTGATTTTTTTTGAATTTGTATGCCCATTTGAATCTTGGTCAAATCCTAGGCGGTTTGACCAAGATTTAAACAAGTTTAAAACATGAAAATGAAAAGGGAAGTTTGTATCCTTCTTAGTCACTCTAAAATGAAGCTTTTGGGATGTTCTTGAAATTTCCATGTTAATTTGAAACCCAAAACGACTTCTCTTCATGCTAGACTTCATAAGATCCACATGGGTAGATACATGATTTGTCTGGTTTGGATATATCTAGACCTTGTTTATCAACTTGAATGCTTATGATATGACATAAGAAGACTATGTGATTTGGTTTTTCATTTTTTTTGATTTTTTTGAATTTTGTGCCCACCCATTTGTATCTTGGTCAAATCCTAGGTTTGATAATGATTTAAACAAGTTTAAAATATGAAATGCAAAGGTAAGCATGGATCCTTCTTAGTCACTCTAAAATGAAGCTTTTGGGAGGTTTTGAAATTTCCATGTTTGAAACCCAAAACCACTTCTCTTCACATGATTGACTTCATAAGACAGAGTTTAGGGGTTAGGGGGTATAGATACATGATTTTTCTGGTTTGAATATGTCTAGACCTTTTTTATCAACTTTAATGCTTACTATATGACATAAGAAAACTATTTGCTTTGGTTTTTCTTTTTTCTGAATTTTGGTGCCCATTTGAATCTTGTCAAATCCTAGGTTTGACCAAGATAATTTAAACAAGTTTAAAACATGAAAATGAAAAGGGAAGCATGTATCCTTCTTAGTCACTGTGAAATGAAGTTTTTGGGAGGTTTTTGAAATTTCCATGTTTGAAACCCAAAACCACTTCTCTTCATGCTTGACTTCATAAGACAGAGTTTAGGGGTTAGGGGGTAGATACATGATTTGTATGGTTTGATATGTCTAGACCTTGTTTATCAACTTTAATGCTTACTATATGACATAAGAAGACTATATGATTTGGTTTTTCATTTTTCTGTTTTTATTTTATTTTTCTGCCCATTTGAATCTTGTTGGTCAAATCCTAGGTTTGACCAAGATTTAGACAAGTTTAACACGTGAAAACGAATAAGTAAGCCTGGATCCTTCTTAGTCACTCCGAAATGTAATAATTGATAGATGTGTCAACTTTGCTTCATGGAAAAAATAATGTCATGTAAATGAGTTAACTTGGATTTCCTACCCTTGAATCCATAGGAAACTTTGTTCTAATGCACTGTAATAATCAACCGAGTTTTTACACCAACAGGTCTGCCACTTACGTGTGGTGCCCACGCGTGAGGTCCAACACTTCAGTGAGCACAAGTCACGTGCAATAGGTATGCAAACTCTCAGCCATCTTCTTTGTCAAGAGAAGACGCATCAGGATGCGTATTGGAAGTCTCTGGGTCCTTCAGGATCCTTCGGTTGTCCCTCTCACACAAAAAAACAAATCTCTATCATTCTCGGCCTCGCTCAACTCGCTCGCTCGCACCTCCTGCTCACTGACAAACCCTGCACAATAGTCAACATCGTCATCCGAAAATGGGGAGACACCATAATGCTCTCCCTTCTTCTGTCCTTCCGAGTGATCCCTCTTCCTCCGAGTTTCACTAGACGGGCAAACACACATGTGCTGCATAGTAATAATAAAAAGGTAGAAAAATGGATATACGAATCTATAATTAAATAGGTTAAACTAGGGTTTTGCCCAAGTACTACGGATCAAGGTTCAAAAAATCCAACTACGGGGTTCGAACAACACGATTCTAATGCAAGAATTTTTTCTACCTCATCCAAATGGCCTCAAACTATAGGGTTAGCATATATCTAGTGCAGTATGTGTGAAAATGTATGCACTATGTGTGCTATAACTTGTATGTCTTTCAAATTTGAACCAAATTTGAATAAGTTTGAAATATTGGAAAAGGGGTTTTTGGCTTAAACGTTTGAAACCCAAAACGACTTCTCTTCATGCTAGACTTCATAAGACCGAGTTTAGGGTTAGGGGGTAGATACATGTTTTGTCTGGTTTGAATATGTCTAAACCTTGTTTATCAACTTTAATGCTAACTATATGACATAAGAAGACTATGTGCTTTGGTTTTTCATTTTTCTGTTTCTTTTTGAATTTTATGCCCATATATTTGAATCTTGGTCAAATCCTAGGTTTGACAAAGATTTAAACAAGTTTAAAACATGAAAATGAAAAGGGAAGCTTGTATCCTTCTTAATTAGTCACTCTAATATGAAGTTTTTGGAAGGTTTTTGAAATTTCCATGTTTGAAACCCAAAACCACTTCTCTTCATGCTTGACTTCATAAGAAAGAGTTTAGGGTTAGGGGGTAGATACATGATTTGTATGGTTTGAATATGTCCAAACCTTGTTTATCAGGTTGAATATGCTTACTATATGACGTACATAAGAAGACTATGTACTTTTGTTTTCATTTTTCTGATTTTTTTAATTTTCTGCCCATTTGAATCTTGGTCAAATCGTAGGGTTGACCATGATTTGAACAAGTTTATAACATGAAATGAAAAGGTAAGCATGGATCCTTTTTAGTCACTCTAAAATGAAGCTTTTGGGATGTGTTCTTGAAATTTCCATGTTCGAAACCCAAAACGACTTCTCTTCATGCTAGACTTCATAAGATCGACCGAGTTTAGGGTTAGGGGGTAGATACATGATTTGTATGGTTTTAATATTTCCAAACCTTGTTAATTTATCAACTTGAATGCTTACTATATGACATAAGAAGACTATATGCTTTTGTTTTTTATTTTTCTGATTTATTATGAATTTTATGCCCATTTGAATCTTTTGGTCAAATCCTAGGTTTGACAAAGATTTAAACAAGTTTAAAATATGAAAATGAAAAGGTAAGCATGGATCCTTCTTAGTAACTCTAAAATAAAGCTTTTGGGAGGTTCTTGAAATTTCCATGTTTGAAACCCAAAACCACTTCTCTTCATGATTGACTTCATAAGACAGAGTTTAGGGTTAGGGGTAGATATATACATGAGTTGTCTGGTTTTAATATGTCTAGACCTTGTTTATCAACTTTAATGCTTACTATATATATGACATAAGAATGCTATGTGCTTTGGTTTTTCATTCTTTTGATTTTTTTCGAATTTGTATGCCCATTTGAATCTTGGTCAAATCCTAGGCGGTTTGACCAAGATTTAAACAAGTTTAAAACATGAAAATGAAAAGGGAAGTCTGTATCCTTCTTAGTCACTCTAAAATGAAGCTTTTGGGATGTTCTTGAAATTTCCATGTTTGAAACCCAAAACGACTTCTCTTCATGCTAGACTTCATAAGATCGACCGAGTTTAGGGTTAGGGGGTAGATACATGATTTGTATGGTTTGAATATGTCCAAACCTTGTTAATTTATCAACTTGAATGCTTACTATATGACATAAGAAGACTATATGCTTTGGTTTTTCATTTTTCTTATTTTTTATGAATTTTATGCCCATTTGAATCTTTTGGTCAAATCCTAGGTTTGACAAAGATTTAAACAAGTTTAAAATATGAAAATGAAAAGGTAAGCATGGATCCTTCTTAGTAACTCTAAAATAAAGCTTTTGGGAGGTTCTTGAAATTTCCATGTTTAAAACCCAAAACCACTTCTCTTCATGATTGACTTCATAAGACAGAGTTTAGGGTTAGGGGTAGTTGTCTATTTGGTGGGCAACACCATCTGTAGGTGGTGAAAGCATGAGGCTATGGTTTCTTCTTCTTCTTATTGCTTGCTTGCCTGCACTGGTCCTGTCGGAAGATTACTCCGATGTAACTGTCATCGTACGGGGCTCCGAGACGATTGCTGCAACCAGTGATGAGTTCATTTGCGCGACCGTTGATTGGTGGCCTCCAGAGAAGTGCAACTATGATCAGTGCCCATAGATATATACATGAGTTGTCTGGTTTTAATATGTCTAGACCTTGTTTATCAACTTTAATGCTTACTATATATATGACATAAGAATGCTATGTGCTTTGGTTTTTCATTCTTTTGATTTTTTTTCTGAATTTGTATGCCCATTTGAATCTTGGTCAAATCCTAGGCGGTTTGACCAAGATTTAAACAAGTTTAAAACATGAAAATGAAAAGGGAAGTCTATATCCTTCTTAGTCACTCTAAAATGAAGCTTTTGGGATGTTCTTGAAATTTCCATGTTTGAAACCCAAAACGACTTCTCTTCATGCTAGACTTCATAAGATCGACCGAGTTTAGGGTTAGGGGGTAGATACATGATTTGTATGGTTTGAATATGTCCAAACCTTGTTAATTTATCAACTTGAATGCTTACTATATGACATAAGAAGACTATATGCTTTGGTTTTTCATTTTTCTTATTTTTTATGAATTTTATGCCCATTTGAATCTTTTGGTCAAATCCTAGGTTTGACAAAGATTTAAACAAGTTTAAAATATGAAAATGAAAAGGTAAGCATGGATCCTTCTTAGTCACTCTAAAGTAAAGCTTTTGGGAGGTTCTTGAAATTTCCATGTTTAAAACCCAAAACCACTTCTCTTCATGATTGACTTCATAAGACAGAGTTTAGGGTTAGGGGTAGATATACACATGAGTTGTCTGGTTTGAATATGTCTAGACCTTGTTTATCAACTTTAAATATGCTTACTATATATAAGACATAAGAATGCTATGTGCATTGGTTTTTCATTCTTTTGATTTTTTTCTGAATTTGTATGCCCATTTGAATCTTGGTCAAATCCTAGGCGGTTTGACCAAGATTTAAACAAGTTTAAAACATGAAAATGAAAAGGGAAGTTTGTATCCTTCTTAGTCACTCTAAAATGAAGCTTTTGGGATGTTCTTGAAATTTCCATGTTTGAAACCCAAAACGACTTCTCTTCATGCTAGACTTCCCAAGATCGACAGGGGTAGATACATGATTTGTATGGTTTGGATATATCTAGACCTTGTTTATCAACTTGAATGCTTACGATATGACATAATAAGACTATGTGATTTGGTTTTTCATTTTTCTGTTTTTTTTTTGAATTTTGTGCCCACCCATTTGTATCTTGGTCAAATCCTAGGTTTGATAATGATTTAAACAAGTTTAAAATATGAAATGCAAAGCTAAGCATGGATCCTTCTTCGTCACTCTAAAATGAAGCTTTTGGGAGGTTTTGAAATTTCCATTTTTGAAACCCAAAACCACTTCTCTTCATGCTTGACTTCATAAGACAGAGTTTAGGGTTAGGGGGTAGATACATGATTTTTATGGTTTGAATATGTCCAAACCTTGTTTATCAACTTGAATATGCTTACTATATGACATAAGAAGACTATGTACTTTGGTTTTTCATTTTTCTGATTTTTTTAATTTTTTGCCCGTTTGAATCTTGGTAAAATCCTAGGGTTGACCATGATTTAAACAAGTTTATAACATGAAATGAAAAGGTAAGCATGGATCCTTCTTAGTCACTCTAAAATGAAGTTTTTGGGATGTGTTCTTGAAATTTCCATGATTGAAACCCAAAACGACTTCTCTTCATGCTAGACTTCATAAGATCGACCGAGTTTAGGGTTAGGGGTAGATACATGATTTGTATGGTTTGAATATGTCCAAACCTTGTTAATTTATCAACTTGATTGCTTACTATATGACAGAAGAAGACTATATGCTTTGGTTTTCATTTTTCTGATTTTTTATGAATTTTATGCCCATTTGAATCTTTTGGTCAAATCCTAGGTTTGACAAAGATTTAAACAAGTTTAAAATATGAAAATGAAAAGGCAAGCATGGCTCCTTCTTAGTCACTCTAAAATAAAGCTTTTGGGAGGTTCTTGAAATTTCCATGTTTGAAACCCAAAACCACTTCTCTTTATGATTGACTTCATAAGACAGAGTTTAGGGTTAGGGGTAGATATATACATGAGTTGTCTGGTTTGAATATGTCTAGACCTTGTTTATCAACTTTAATGCTTACTATATATATGACATAAGAATGCTATGTGCATTAGTTTTTCATTCTTTTGATGTTTTCTGAATTTGTATGCCCATTTGAATCTTGGTCAAATCCTAGGCGGTTTGACCAAGATTTAAACCAGTTTAAAACATGAAAATGAAAAGGGAAGTTTGTATCCTTCTTAGTCACTCTAAAATGAAGCTTTTGGGATGTTCTTGAAATTTCCATGTTTGAAACCCAAAACGACTTCTCTTCATGCTAGACTTCATAAGATCGACAGGGGGTAGATACCTGATTTGTATGGTTTGGATATATCTAGACCTTGTTTATCAACTTGAATGCTTACGATATGACATAAGAAGACTATGTGATTTTGGTTTTTCATTTTTCTGTTTTTTTTGAATTTTGTGCCCACCCATTTGTATCTTCACTAGTAGGAAAAGCCTCATCAGTGGCGCACCAAAAATGGATTATGTGGCGCATGGGAGGTGCGCCACAGAAACGTCGCCACAAAAATAAGGTTTCTGTGGCGCACCTGCCCATGCGCCGCGAGAATTAAGGTTTACGTGGCGCACTTGTTCTTTGGTGCGCCACGGAAAAGCGTGCGCCACGGAATTGCTTCTTAGTGCGCCACAGAATTTGCTTGTATTATACACGATTTTGTGCTGCCTTGCTATACATATACGAGTTTATACACAGCAATACGGATACACAATACGGATACACGGGTTATATACGAGCAACATTCAGATATAATATAAATATCATGTACATTGCACGGATATAACATAGACATCATCATCACATTACTTAGAGCCCGATCGAGATACATATATAGTGGCAAGTGTCAAATGTTTTGCATACAACTCTTAATTCATACAAAATTCACAATTTCGAGATACAAAGTAGTCTTCATCCGGTTCCTCCTTTGCTCCGTCATCTCTACCCACCGGGCTCGCTTGCATCGGGGTCCTTCCATCCAGTTCCTACTATGATGAAAATGGAAGAAAGTGAGACCAACAAGTATCCGATGCACAAGAGAAATGGAATAAATGCCTCATACATTGTTGGTCAACACAAATATTAACATTCAGGGACGGTGTAAGTGAGACCAAGTCCGATGCACAAGAGATTGATATTTGTGCTATCTTACCGGGCTCACTTACGCCGCCCCGAGTGTACGGTGACCAAACATTTTAATCATCGGCATTTTGAAAATGTCAAAGCAAATGGAATGACAAAATGGAATAAGTGCCTCATACATTGTTGGTCAACACAAATATTAACATTTAGGGATGGCGTCGGTGAGACCAAGTCCGATGCACAAGAGATTGATATTTGTGCTATCTTACCGAGCTCACTTACGCCACCCCCAAGTGTACGGTGACCAACATTTTAATCATCGGCATTTTGAAAATACCAAAGCAAATGGAATGACAAGGGCCTCATACTTTGTTGGTCGAAACAAATATTAACATTCCGGGACGGAGTTAGCGAGCCAGGTAGGATGCACAAGAGATTGATATTTGTGCAATCACACGAGGCTCACTAACACCGCCCACGAGTGTACGGTGACCAAGCATTTTAATCATCGGCATTTTGAAAATCTCAAAGCAAATGGAATGACAAAATGGAATAAGTGCCTCATACATTGTTGGTCAACACAAATATTAACATTTAGGGATGGTGTAAGCGAGGCCGGGTAGGATGCACAAGAGATTGATATTTGTGCTATCTTACCAGGCTCACTTACGCCAACCCCGAGTGTACGGTGACCAAACATTTTAATCATCGGCATTTTGAAAATCTCAAAGCAAATGGAATGACAAAATAGAATATGTGCCTCATACATTGTTGGTCAACACAAATACTTTGCAGAAGGGCCCCCTTTCCCCGGTCGGCGTTCCGTCAACGGGTGCTTGACGACACAACAACGCCGATCTGCATCTCCGGCGCAGAACCACGCCAGTCCCTCGCTGTCCGGTGAACGAGTCCTTGATGCAAAGACCGTGCCGGCCTGCCCAGCATTATGCCGGGCCGTGTTGCCGCGCTTCAAGCCGTGTGTCCCGCGCCTGCCTGCGTTCGCCTTCTTGCCCGGTGAACCAATAGGCTGATCGTTGGAATAAGGAAACCGATGACAGCCGGTCGCAAGATTAAATTGCGATCGGCCGTAATCGGCTTCCTTATTCCAACGATTAGTCTATTCGTTCACCGGGCAAGAAGGCGAAGAGTGCAGGGCGCATGATCGACACGGCTCGAAGCGCGACAACAGGGGTCGGCATGATGCTAGGGAGGCTGGCACCGTCTTGGCATTAAGGACTCGTTCACGTACTCGGACGGCGAGAGAAGAAAAGTGGTGCTGCGCCGGAGAGGCATGTCGGCGTTGTTGTCTCATCAAGGACTCGTTCACGGAACGGCGGCCAGGAAAGGGGGCTCGTCTACAAAGTATATTGCGGCGTATAGGTGACCAAACATTCTAATCATCGGCACTAAAATGGAAGAAAGGCCAATGCAATTAAGAAGTAGCTAGTATGAACTAAATGGAATGCCTCATACTTTGTTGGTCGAAACAAATATGAACATCCCGGGATGGCGTTAGTGAGGCCAGGTAGGATGCACAAGAGATTGATATTTGTGCCATCACACCAGGCTCACTAGCGACACCCGGAGTGTACGATTGACCGAACATTCTAATCATCGGCACTAAAATGGAAGAAAGATCCAAGTGGTATCAACTAAATGGAATGCCTCATACTTTGTTGGTCGAAACAAATATTAACATCCGGAGATGGAGTAAGTGAGGCCAGGTAGGATGCACAAGATATTGATATTTGTGCCATCACACCAAGCCTCACTTGCTCCACCCCCGAGTGTACGAGTGATCGACCAACCATCTAATCATCGACAAGTAAATCACTTGGGGTAATGTTAAAATGTTTGTCTCCATATTTGGGAGACATTTTTAATATTGGAGTCTAGCTAATGGAAATCAAGAACTAGTCTTGATCTCAAAATGGTGATTAGAGGGAATTTATTCATCTTAAGCAACATTAGGGACAAATGGGATCATGCAAGGGACTTGGGTCATTTGGATCATAAGGCATAAATTAAGGAGGCAACCAGGGACAAAGGGAAACATTTGATTATCCATTATCATAGGCAACAAAGCAGCAACTTTTTCCCCTCTAATCTAGCTAGAGTCCTTAAAAGAAATCCATCATAAGCATGGTCAAATACACATATATAGCGTTTGGAGAGCAAACAAGCAGTAGCCATATCACTCAATCCAATAATATAGTAATTTGGATCATAAGGTATCAATTAAGGAGGCAACCAGGGACAAATTAAGGGAAACATTTGATGATCCAGTAAGTGCATGACACTTTGAGCTACCCAAGAATAAAGGCCAACAGTGGATAAACATCTGCTCAACCATTTCTTGCACTAGAGGAAAAGTAACCAACATTGAAACTTGAATAGTCAAGTGACACTACAAGCAGCTCACACACACATGCAAACACATGTGTTGACAGTAACTAATTAATGGATATCAAGAACTAGTCTTGATCTCCAAATGGTGATTAGAGGGAATTTATTCATCTTAATTAAGCAACATTAGGGACAAATGGGATCATGCAAGGGACTTGGATCATTTGGATCATAAGGCATCAATTAAGGAGGCAACCAGGGACAAAGGGAAACATTTGATGATCCATTATCATAGGGACATAAGTCAAGATGCTCAAACACACATAGCATGCATGGAGCGAGATGCTCCAAAGGGATTATTCATCACTTGGTATATAGACCAAGTGATGCGGCAAAAGAGAGGCCAATCAAGAACCAAGTAAATCCAGTAAGTGATAGATATGCCTAAACAAGCAACAACACATAGCATATCCCGAGCTAACCGGATGAGACAAGTCTTGGTAGCCAACTGAATCACCTAGCACCACCTAGCCTTTTAAAACCATCGAAACTAGATCCTTTTTCTTC
This sequence comes from Lolium rigidum, assembly GCF_022539505.1. NCBI lineage: Eukaryota > Viridiplantae > Streptophyta > Magnoliopsida > Poales > Poaceae > Lolium > Lolium rigidum. Next base: position 159,163,550 of record NC_061508.1, read on the forward strand.
AAAGGATACCACAGTGGCATTCATTTACATGATCCCCTACCGTGGATATCTCTATTTTCATCAAAGCCAACACAAGAAATAGAAATTTATCATTACTCGGTTGAGTTCAAAACAAAGCTGGGGTACCATAAGGGATTATTCATCACTTGGTAGTAACCATCATAAGCATTCCATTTAAATCACACATTTTAGTATATGTTCTTATCCAAGTTTTTGCCTCAGCCTTTGCATCATTGGCTGAGCTAAGACATCAAGCTTACGGCCGGGGAGCATTCTTTATTTTTAGGGAACTATATGAACTATATGCACATGATCCAGTAAGCATCCCCACTAATCGAGCATTATAAGCATACCATAAGCTCACAAGAATCCATCAAGTAAATCATCGGGGGTCCAAAAACTTGGGGTCCGGAAAACTAATCCCAACGAGAGAATTACTTGGGGTCCGGAAAACTAATCCCGGGCCAACCAAGAGCAACTATAAATATGTATGTATACAAGCCCACCGAGTAGCATTTCATGCATTTAAATTCCTATGAACCAGTTAACCTCACTGAGCACAACAAGCATTTAAATGAACAAGTAGCATCAAATTCCTATGAACCCATCAAGAAAATTGTTAACAAGTTAACCTCACTTGAGCACAACAAATGAACCAAGTAGTAATAAGCCATCAAGATTAACAGTTAACCTCACTCGAGCACAACAAATGAACCAAGTAGCATCAAATGAACCAACCGAGTAGCAATGCATCACTAGCAGCAATGCATCCAGAGCCAACAAATGAACCGAGTAGCATCAAGATTAACGGCTAAGCATCACTAGCAGCAATGCATCCGGAGCCAACCGAGCGAGCATTTCGTCGAGCACGTTGTGCTCGCGCGGGGAGGAAGAGGGATGGGAGGGAGGGAGCTTACCGACGATTTGGACGAGTTGTGGAGGAGCTCACCGACGACGACGGCAGGGGTGGAGGTCGCGGCGGCTCTTCCACCTTGACGCGGCGGCGGCTCCTCCACCTTGACGCTGCGCCGGCCCCTCCTCCTCCACGCCGCGGCGGCTTGTGCTCGCTGGTGGCGGGGATGGGTGGAGCGTGGCGGCATCCGGCCATCGCGGAGGAAGGCGGCGGCGGCGGCGACAGCGACGGCATCGCTCGCCATGGAAGGCGGCGGCGCGGGGAGAGAGGGGAGAGAGGGGAGAGGAACTACGTGGCGAGGGAGGGGTACGGCCTTGATATAGTACACGTTATTTACGTGGCGCACCGAGACAAAGTGCGCCACGGAAAACATTATTTTTGTGGCGCACTCGTCGCCGTGCGCCACGGAAGAAGTAATTTCGTGGCGCACCGAGGTTTGTGCGCCGTAGAAATTGTAAAACCAATGGTTGGGGGTGACAGGGTGTGGGGCCCACCAAGTTTTTGTGGCGCACCGTTTAGTAGTGCGCCACAAAATTAAGCTATTTCTGTGGCGCACCGAGCTTCGTGCGCCACAATATAAGTTTCTGTGGCGCACTCAAAACGGTGCGCCACAGAACTAAGCTTCGCCTATAAGGGTTTTCCTACTAGTGCTTGGTCAAATCCTAGGTTTGATAATGATTTAAACAAGTTTAAAATATGAAATGCAAAGGTAAGCATGGATCCTTCTTAGTCACTCTAAAATGAAGCTTTTGGGAGGTTTTTGAAATTTCATGTTTGAAACCCAAAACCACTTCTCTTCACATGCTTGACTTCATAAGACAGAGTTTAGGGGCTAGGGGTTATAGATACATGATTTGTCTGGTTTGAATATGTCTAGACCTTGCTTATCAACTTTAATGCTTACTATATGACATAAGAAAACTATTTGCTTTGGTTTTTCTTTTTTCTGTTTTTTTTTGAATTTTGGTGCCCATTTGAATCTTGTCAAATCCTAGGTTTGACCAAGATAATTTAAACAAGTTTAAAACATGAAAATTAAAAGGGAAGCATGTATCCTTCTTAGTCACTATAAATGAAGTTTTTGGGAGGTTTTTGAAATTTCCATGTTTGAAACCCAAAACCACTTCTCTTCTTGCTTGACTTCATAAGACAGAGTTTAGGGGTTAGGGAGTAGATACATGATTTGTATGGTTTGATATGTCTACACCTTGTTTATCAACTTTAATGCTTACTATATGACATAAGAAGACTATGTGATTTGGTTTTTCATTTTTCTGTTTTTATTTTATTTTTTTGCCCATTTGAATCTTGTTGGTCAAATCCTAGGGTTGACCAATATTTAGACAAGTTTAACACGTGAAAACGAATAAGTAAGCCTGGATCCTTCTTAGTCACTCCAAAATGTACCAATTGATAGATGTGTTAACTTTGCTTCATGGAAAAAATAATGTCATGTAAATGAGTTAACTTGGATTTCCTACCCTTGAATCCATAGGAAACTTTGTTCTAATGCACTATAATAATCAACCGAATTTTTACACCAACAGGTCTGTCACTTACGTGTGGTTCCCACGCGTGAGGTCCCACACTTCAGTGAGCACAAGTCACGTGCAATAGGTACGCAAACTCCCAGCCATCTTCTTTGTCAAGAGAAGACGCATCAGGATGCGTATTGGAAGTCTCTGGGTCCTTCAGGATCCTTCGGTTGTCCCTCACACACAAAAAAAAAACAAATCTCTCTCATTCTCGGCCTCGCTCGACTCGCTCGCTCGCACCTCCTGCTCACTGACAAACCCTGCGCAATAGTCAACATCGTCACCCGAAAAAAGGGAGACACCATAATGCTCTCCCTTCTTCTGTCCTTCCGAGTGATCCCTCTTCCTCCGAGTTTCACTAGCTAGACGGGCAAACACACATGTGCTGCATAGTAATAATAAAAAGGTAGAAAATCGATATACGAATCTATAATTAAATAGGTTAAACTAGGGTTTTGCCCAGTACTACAGATCAAGGTTCAAAAAAAATCCAACTACGGGGTTCGAACAACACGATTCTAATCCAAGATTTTTTTCTACCTCATTCAAATGGCCTCAAACTATAGGGTTAGCATCTATCTAGTGCAGTATGTGTGAAAATGTATGCACTAAATGTGCTATAACTTGTATGTCTTTCAAATTTGAACCAAATTTGAATAAGTTTGAAATATTTGAAAAGGGGCTTTTGGCTTAAACGTTTGAAACCCAAAACGACTTCTCTTAATTTTAGACTTCATAAGACCGAGTTTAGGGTTAGGGGGTAGATACATGATTTGTCTGGTTTGAATATGTCTAGACCTTGTTTATCAACTTTAATGCTTACTATATATATGACATAATAATGCTATGTGCATTGGTTTTTCATTCTTTTGATTTTTCCTGAATTTGTATGCCCATTTGAATCTTGGTCAAATCCTAGGAGGTTTGACCAAGATTTAAACAAGTTTAAAACATGAAAATGAAAAGGGAAGTCTGTATCCTTCTTAGTCACTTTAAAATGAAGCTTTTGGGATGTTCTTGAAATTTCCATGTTTGAAACCCAAAACGACTTCTCTTCATGCTAGACTTCATAAGATCGACAGGGGGTAGATACCTGATTTGTATGGTTTGGATATATCTAGACCTTGTTTATCAACTTGAATGCTTACGATATGACATAAGAAGACTATGTACTTTGGTTTTTCATTTTTCTGTTTTTTTTAATTTTCTGCCCATTTGAATCTTGGTCAAATCCTAGGGTGACCATGATTTAAACAAGTTTATAACATGAAATGGAAATGTAAGCATGGATCCTTCTTAGTCACTCTAAAATGAAGCTTTTGGGATGTGTTCTTGAAATTTCCATGTTTGAAACCCAAAACGACTTCTCTTCATGCTAGACTTCATAAGATCGACCGAGTTTAGGGTTAGGGGTAGATACATGATTTGTATGGTTTGAATATGTCCAAACTTTGTTAATTTATCAACTTGAATGCTTACTATATGACATACGAAGACTATATGCTTTGGTTTTCATTTTTCTGATTTTTTATGAATTTTATGCCCATTTGAATCTTTTGGTCAAATCCTAGGTTTGACAAAGATTTAAACAAGTTTAAAATATGAAAATGAAAAGGTAAGCATGGATCCTTCTTACTCACTCTAAAATAAAGCTTTTGGGAGGTTCTTGAAATTTCCATGTTTGAAACCCAAAACCACTTCTCTTCATGATTGACTTCATATATAAGACATAGTTGCGTGGAGGTTCAAACGTAGGACTAAACTATGTAAGATAAAATCAGATGATCGGGGATCGCCAACTACTAGTTTTTATTCCAAATTGTATCCATAGTTAGTGATGTATATGTGCAAAAAAAAGTAAAGTGTGCGTTTTGTGCAACAATCACAGCAATAAGTGGTGTGTCGTGCAATTTCCTCGGGCCCTTACTAAGGGTCCGGTTTGCTTTTTCTTTTTTTATATCTTGAGATACTCTGAGCACTCCCTCCATCCCAAAATTACTACTCAATACTATACATAGTACTCCCTCTATAGGAATCTGATTCCACGGAACTTTTTCAGTACATAAGTCTCCTCCTTAATTCCCATGCCGACTTAACTCCCCCAGCGAGAAAAATCTCCTCTTCGCTCTCTAGTCTCTACCAAGCCGTCCGCCTCGCAACTTCCCTAGCTTCCTCCCTACAGCACACCTCGCCCCCGTACGCGAGCTAGGTCCAGCCGGAGATGGGGCACAGCCGCCCCCGCTAGAAGAATGCTCAGAGGAAGTCCGGGCAGGAGGACAAGGGTGACGCCATCCCGGATGAACTTCTCGAGCTGGTGTTCCTGCGCCTCACCTCGCCTCTGGATCTCGTCCGCGCCGCGTTCACCTGCAGGAGCTGGCGCAAGGTCATCGCGGCGGACAACTTTCGTGTCGTCTCCGCTCTCGACGGCGCGCCATCCTCCATAGTCGCCGGCCACTACCACATCAGCTTCTCCCATTGTCACTATCGTCCGTCTGGCTTGCTGCCCCACTCCGTTCCCTCTTCCTCGTCATGTTGGGCCGGGGTCGCCGCAAATAATCTCGCGCTCGACTTCCTCCCACGGGCTCCAAACGGCGACCTCAGCTTGGAGCTCGCCAACTCTCGGGGCGGCCTCCTACTCCTTGCGGACTTCGACCACACCGAACACGGGAAGCCTTTCGAGCAGCCTTCACGTCTCGTCGTCTGCGATCCCCTGGCAGGTCAGTACGTGACGGTCCCTCCACCCCCTGCTGTTTCGAACACAACATTCGTAAGCTTGTTCCTGGGCGCCTCCCTCCATGGCGAGGACGTTGCGGCGCGCATCAGTCTGTCAAATTACAGGGTAACGTGCCTGATCTATCATGACGGCATCTGCAAGACCTGCGTGTTCTCGCCTGGCCCTGGTGGCCACGCTTGGACCTCCTCCGGTGCCACCGTGCCTCTCGACGCCACGCACACGGGCTCGTCGGATATCCTCTTTGTGGGGTGCAACGCCCGTTTCTTCCAGTGGTACGTGTTCGGTGTGCTCGGAAACTTCATTCTTGCTCTCGACAGAGAATCCGGCGAGCTCTCATGCTTCCAGAGAGCTCGAGACGAGGACTGGCTTCACACCGTGCCGATTGAGATGCTGGGTGGGCCCTCGCGAGTGCTGAATTGGTACGTGCTAGAGCTGCCGTGGCCACCTACCTTCTGAGCTTGCTTATCCTAGGATTCTGGCTTCCTGGGTTGGATTAGTGTCGGCCATGGTGCTGTCGACATGGTCTGGAGGTTGAAGACGAAGGGCATCTCAAGGATTTTGTTGTAATTTCGTTTTTGTTAAGGTGTTTTGTACTATTTGATGTTTCTCTTAATGCTAGAGGGTTTATTTGCACTAGTCAAACTTGACATAGCTGTACGTTTTGAAGATTACATTTAACTTGTTCATCATGATCCGAACTTCTAACATAATATGGTATAGTACTAGAATAGGAGGAGTAACACTTTTCGCATTTGGGCCAAATATAAAGTACTACGTCCATTTCAAGGAATAAGGCGCACGCGTACTCCAAGACGTATCTTTTGGTCAGATTACCATGACCATTGAATTGACAAGACAAAACACACAGCATTGGGGCGTGCTCGATGGTGCTAGCTGCGGCTATACAGACATGTGATAGACATCGCGGAAGCGTCGCAAATAGAAAACAAATCATATTTTCTGGGGGAGTGATGTTTTGGCTCCTGGGTGCGTATGCTCCCTTTAGTTTGAACTGCAACATCTATATATTTTGAAATGTCAAAAACTTCCAAACAAAAAATTAATCTTTTCATCTTCACATGCTAAGAGCGCATAAAGTCTTTCCATTAAAAACTAAATTGTCGTTTGGGCTGTGTAAAAAAGATAAAATTTATTGCTAAAAATAAAGTTGTTTGTAATACTTTCTTTTGTCTTCTTACATCAACCACAAAAAGTATCGGCTTTTCATAAAACTACACGAACACACATAGATTATCGAGGAGTACATGCGAATTTTTTTGTTAGAATTTTTCGAAAATTAAAAATATGTTTTTTTGGGTCGAGGTAGCATATCCGCCCAACAGCCGAATTAAATTTCCGATTTTTTGGACTGACAATTTCATCGGGAAGACATGGATGCGCGCAGGCGGTGTGCAAGGCAAGGCATCGATTTGACCGGGCGTACTTAGGGCAGGTCAGACTACCAGAACTCAAAGTCCTCTTCAGCGTCTCTCTCTCTGTCTTTTTTGAGTGTACTAGCGTGCGTTCATACCGCACTCTATCAAATGTTCGCGGTCAGCGAGAAAAGCCGCAGCCCGCTCTAGCCGAAGGGGATTCTCTGGCTTGGCCTTTCCTGACTTTCGGTCATTGACAGCCGGGTCCCCCAAATTGTGGGATCTGCATTTCAGGGACTCAAAGTTAGGGAAATGTTTGAGATGCAAAGTAAGAGAATATTTACCAGTATAATTGGTTGATTAGATGATTAAGTGGTGGAATCACAACATATGGGAGCAGTACATGGTGGAAACCGCAAAATATCCGTCCAAATGGTTTTTTTGTGCAACATACAAAGTATGAGGTGGCGGAACTTGAGGCCAGTGACTTTACTTACTCCAAAATGCAACTTTACGTACATGAGCCATCGGATCAAGATCCAACGGACACAGTTGATCCAGAATTTGAAGTCACAATTTAAGTTGCTCGGAAAAAATCGAAAACATTACAGTAAGATATATATCTTTCCTTAAGTATTCTGGTAAAGTTTTACTTCATTTCAAAATTGAGTTTAATTTTTAGTTCAAAATTTGGATCAACCATGTGCGTTAGATCTTGATCAAATGACTCACATACAAGTCGCAAGTGAAGTCACTGGATCTCAGTCCGTGGTGGAATCTGCAATTCCCTCGCCTATATATATACAAGTCGAAGACTACGACCCTATTTCACCCTCTCCTTCCCATCCTCTAAATTCATATTCCATTTAGAATCGTTGGGCATGGAGGTTCCCCCTGGTAGCTTTAGAGCTTTTTTTGACGATGCTAAATTGAGAAGACTTCTCACCTGCGGTTTGTGCTCTCAATCCGCACAACCTCCATTTTGGCAGGTTAGTACTTTCTTCACTAGGTTCATCCAGTTGTATTTTAATTTGGGCCAACAGTCGTGTTAATTTCCTTGTATTAAGCAGTGCTATTCGTGCACGAAGTTTGCATGCGACAACTGCGCTAGGAACCTGCCCGGTGGCGCGTGCCCGGGATGCCAGTGCGTCTTCCAAGGTGAAAGTCCTCCATCTGAAAGTATGGAATTTTCCCGTGAATGTGTTATGGAAAAGAATGGGGTGAGAAGAACGTTCATCTGCGGTTTGTGCTCTCAAATCGCACAACATCCACTATACCGGGTTAGTACTTTCTTCACTAGGTTGCACCCAGCTATATTTTTCTTTGGGCCAACAGTCATGTTAATTTCCTTGTATTAAGCAGTGCATTTGCATGGGGGAGCGAGGGCATATTGCATGCGGAAGCTGCTTAAGAAACCTGCCCAGTCTCGTGTGCCCGAACTGCGACGGCATCTACAAAGAGGAAGTAGATTTAATTAGATTTGTCTCCTTGTTTAAGGTGGATTGCAGCAACGATGGTTGCGACATGAGCGACGACTTGCTCGAATACTTGCAACACGAGGCGACGTGCCCGCATGCGCCAACGAGACGGTAGGTGGTTGATCTTGCCGGTCTCGATGGAGAAGATGATCGCGCTTCGAGGCTAAGATCTGAGCTTGGTGGAGAAGGACCGGATGGAGTTTCCTTTTCTAGATCTAGAGTTCTTTTTGTACTTTTAGATGTCTTGTCCGTAGTTTCCTTTTACTTGGAGGGTCCTCCTTGCATTCTGTAATCCCACCATCATCATAATATAAAAGCAGTGTCGCCAGGTCCTTCGGGACTTTTTTGTGTTAAAAAATGTACTGATTTTAGACATGTCGTCTATTTATGTGTGCGATGTTGTATCGTCTATTACCGTGATTAGTTTGAGCGTGTCCATGTCCTAGAACAAAACTTTGGCATGATGTACTTGTATGTTTAATTGAATTCGACCAAGTATAATGTGGAACCGGTCATTGAGATTACGAACCGGTAATTGACATGTGGTACATGCTCCTATATTAATCTTGTTTATCTAATGGTAATTGCGATTTATGCGGTACTGAATTAATTAGTTTTAGTTATAAACAGGGACTCTTTGGACGGGGGCTCCTTTTCGAACTAGATCGGGGAGATTTATGAAGTGCTAGAAGGGAACAAATTAGTACATGAGTGTTTTCCGTGAAATGGTAAAAATTTGTAGTGGCACATTGCCGCCAATGCAATTTTTTCACGTGGTTGATCTGGTAGGATGGACATTTCCAAGATTTCACAAATTATTTCGGTTTGTGACCATATATTAAATTAGTTTTTGGCTCATTTCCATTTAATCTGAAATTTCAACCGAAGTACACAAAATACAATTAAAAAAGGGGAAACTATATATACATGATGTGCACTAAATGTGTGGTACCCCCCAAAAAAATGACCAAACATATGCGTTGCATCCAAGTACGTAACACCCATATGGCAAACAAAAGCATTGAGTAGTTGTTTGTGATGTATGTAATCTACATGTATATAAAGAATACCAAACATGGCACACCAAAATACTTTTTAGAAGAACTTGCCAGATTTTGGCACCATGCATGTTGGAGTTTTTTTTGACACAATCCTTGTTGGAGTTCGCATGGCTCTCTTCTGAAGTGAGAGGTGAGTTGGTTAATGCTAGAACCATGGCAAACTTCCGAATGTTAGTAATTTAGCATGGACTCATCATTTGTGATGAACTACCTAGGAACAATGCCAAACATGACATACATATGTTCATGAGAATATTCCCTTTCACCGATTTTGGCACCATGTGTGTTTTTAAGTATGTTTGCATGCCTTCTTGATTGGTTATTGAAATACCATGTCAAACTGTCGATACATGGAAAATTCCTTTGCTACAATCAAATAAACTTCGGGCTCATTTGATTCAAAGGAATATGGAGGGTGTAGGAATATGAAAGGTGCATGATTGGAATGTTATCCCAAGTTGAATCCTATAGGAACATGATGTGTCTTTGATTGTGGCAAAGGAACTTTTCCATGAGGTATTAGCTAATGTTTTTTTCCTATAGGATTTGCACTACAAGATTTCTATAGGAATAGTTCCTATGAATCAAATGACTTGTATAAGAAATTTTCCCATAAGAACCAAATTCAACATAATTCCTATGTCAATCCTATGAAAGGAGCCCGATTCCCATAGGATTCAAGTAGACATGAAATCCCAATTCTATGATTTTCCTTTTCCTATACTTTCCATTTCCTATGAACCAAAGGAGGCCTAACTACTTGGCCATACTGAAACAATTGCCAAATAAATGTCGTGCATCCTATGGCCCCCGTGAGTTTGACCTAAATTTGAAATCATGGTAAAAGGTGCTTAAAATAGGCAAATAAAAGCATGGAGTCAACTTTTTTTTGATGTACTACCTAGGGAAAATACCAAACATGCCATAATGCAAACTGTGTTTTAGAGAGAAGCCCTTCAAAAAAGTTGGCATCCACTTGTTGATTTTGCTATCGACATGACAAAATAACTGATCAGATGACCAAGTTGTGAAATTTGCAACATATTATACCACCACATGGTGGAAACTGCTAAAAATCGTGAAAACTGCGAAGAAAAAGTTAAAGTGGTGGTTTGTGCAGCATATGGAGGATTGAGTAGTAAAAGTTGGATGTGCACTACCGTGGGCCTGTGGTAATTTTTCGATAAAGGATGCTTTATTACTTTTGATAAGCAATAACACTACTAGGGAAAAGCCTATAGGTGGAGGCAAGTGGTGCCGGCGCACCACCATAGGCATGCGCCGGTGGAACTTGTTGCCGGCGCACCAGAAAATCGCCGCGCCGGCGATGCCTTCCCACTGCCGGCGCACCCGGCGACACGACGCGCCGGCGCTATTTCCTGGCAACACCTCCCCCCAACTCGGCCAGGCCCACGAAGCATTGCCGGCGCACCAGCCCAGGAGCGCGCCGGCGGTAATTCTCTATTGCCGGCGCGCTCTTGGGCTGGTGCACCGGCAATGCTTCGTGGGCACGGTCCGGAGCGGATATAGCCGGATGGGCTATACACTCGCCGGCGCACCCAGGTCCTGGTGCGCCGGCAGTAACCTGAGACTTATTACAGCCACCAACCAGCACTACCAAGCCACTACACTCACTCCTCATCCACACAACCCGACCCTTGTCCCAACCCACCTAATTTTTGCCCATTTCTACCCCAACTTTAGCCAATTTGACCAAACAAAATCATATTATTTGAGCAAATCTTCCCTTCCTACATGCATCTCCCACATCCCTATGTAGATCTAGATCTATCTATCGCGCATTGACCGCTCAATCTAGATCTAGATCTAGTTCTAGATCTAGAAAGTCGGGTTCCATACGCCATGGTAGCGGCGCGACGTCTCGATCTCGTTGACGAATATATCAAACAAATAGGTGATTAATGAACAAATTGAGGAATGAAATCGACTTATGTTGGACATTTGAAGCAAAGCTCTCGTGTGTGGCATATATATATGTTGTGCTTGTGTTTGTGTGTGTTGGCGTTGAAAATGAGTTGCCAACGTTGCGCCGAAATGTTGATTCTTTAAGTTTCCGTTTCGGCACATTTACGGCGCTCCTATGTCCTACGGTGTAGGAAGGTCATGCCGAAATTTTCCGTGAAAACTACCGACGGATGCATGGTTCTAATGAATTATGTAATCTTACCATGCGGGCGATAATGGTTATCGAGATGAGTGAAAGAATCGTGATGAGATATCTGAAACACGCGATCATCGACATGTATGAAAATAACCGCACGGAGGTATTGTGTCCGTGCGGAGATGCAAACGAGGGAAATGGTTTGACCCGTATTCGGGCAAATTGCAGGGGCACCTGCTCACTAATGGTTTCATGCATGGACACACTCAATGGATGAGTGATGATGGCGCGGAGGTCAATGGGGCGACGGCGGCGGTGGTAAAAATGGCCGGCAAGAAGGAGGGCATCATGATATTGATGACGATGAAGAGTTTGTCGCACGGGACGATAACCTTGACGACGACAATAACCTTGACGACGACGAAGAGGTGCCGCTAGCTTCGGTCGTGCGGGACCCTCATCTTCAAGATCTGCTTCTCGAAAAGACGAAAGGCGCCAAGCGGAAATCAAAGCTTGAGCAACTCGAGATAGACTCGAATACTCCGTTGTACGACTCAGGTCGCGGGTAGGGGGAGTCTCGCTTGAGAGTAGCTCTCGATGTGCTGCAGATGAAGGCGAAACACGGATGGACAGACACAAGCGTCGAAGACATCCTGGAATACGTGAAAGATCTCCTTCCTGCCGGGAACACGTGTCCTGGTAGTCTAGCCGAGGCCAAGAGAATCACGTGCCCTCTCGACTTACCCCACGAAAAGTATCACGCCTGCATCAACGACCGTATCATGTATCGCAAGGAGCACATGGACAAGACCAAATGTCCTGTGTGTGAAGCTGAACGGTACAAGAAAGGGAAGAAGAAAGCTCCTCGGAAAGTTGTGTGGTACTTCCCTCTAGCCCCCCGGCTTCAACGGTTCTACGCGGACCGCAAGGAAGCAAAGCTCATGCGCTGGCACGCGAAAGAAAGGAGGCAGTGTTGAATGATGAAGAGCGGATTGAGCACCCGAGTGCTGACGCAGCCTTCGATGCAAGCCGGTGGAAAGCATTAGACAATGAATTCGGAAGTTTTGGGGCAGATCCCGAAACATCGAGGTTGGGTGCGAGCACGGACGGATTCAATCCGTTCGGAAACCGAAGCAGCACACATAGCACATGGCCCGTGTTTGTATGGATCTACAACCTCCCGCCCTGGCTGTGCATGAAGAGGAAGTACATACAGATGAGTATGCTAATTCAAGGGCCGACACAGCCAGGAAACGATATCAACATGTATCTCGAACTATTAAAGGAGGAGCTTGAAACGTTGTGGGCGGAGGAAGGGGTAGATACATGGGACACCGTCGCGGAAGAATATTTCCCTTTGAGAGCCGCGTTGATCAAGATGGTGCCGGACTACCTCAGATACGGTTACATTTCGTGCCATGCGTGCCATGGACACAAGGCATGTGTCAGGTGCATGGAAGAGACGATGTTTTTGCAGCTTGGTAAGGATCCCGGCTCTTCGAAAACAGTTTACATGGGGCATCGAAGGTGGCTACAGAAGACTGACCCGTGGAGAAAGCGTGGAGATCTGCTCGATGGTACAAATGAACCCCGAGGACCTCCACGTAAGAAGAGCGGCGAAGAGATCGATACATTACTGAAAGGTTGGAAGGAGTGTCCTGCACCGGGAAAGATTCGTCAAAAGCCTGGAGAGAAGAAGAAGAAAAAGGAAACGATGCCGCTCATTGGTGTATGGAAAAGGAGGTCCGTGTTTTGGGACTTGCCGTACTGGAAAATTCTCGATACACCTCACTCGCCTTGATGTCATGCATATTACAAAGAACGTGTGCGAGAGCTTGCTTGGCACTCTTCTCAACATGCCGGACCGGACCAAAGATGGGCCGAAAGCAAGACATGACCTGAAAGTTTTGGGCATCGGGGAAGAGCTTCGGATCCCGCCGGCCCAAGAGGGACGATCGGAGGAGGAGGCGGATGGCGGTCGAAGCGCAAAAGGATTAAGCAGCCAGACTATTACTGTCCCCCTCCTGCTTCACTTTTAGTCCGGCCGAGGTCGATCAATTTTTCAATTGCCTTCTAGGAGTCAGAGTGCCCTTCGGTTACTCCGGGCTAATAAGCAGATACATGGACCCCAAGAAACGAAACTTCAGCGGCATGAAGTCTCATGACTGTCACGTGATGATGACGCAGATTCTTCCGGTTGCAATCCGAGGTATAATGGATGACCATGTCCGTGCAACGCTGACTGGGCTCTGTAACTTCTTCGACGTCATAACTCGGAAGTCGATAAGCGTGAAGAAACTCGCAAGGCTCCATTGAGAGATCGTGGTGATCCTATGTGAGCTTGAGATGTACTTCCCGCCTGCATTCTTTGACGTGATGGTCCATCTGTTGGTCCATATCGTGGATGATATCGTCAGTCTAGGGCCGGCATTCTTACACAACATGATGCCGTTTGAAAGAATGAATGTGGTCATTAAAGGATACGTTCGTAACAGGTCACATCCGGATGGAAGCATCGTCCAGGGCTGGCTCACCGAAGAGTGCATCTCTTTCTGCACGAATTATCTAGACATCAAGGACCCTGTTGGTTTGCCTCAAAACAAGCACCTCCGCAGGTTCGAGGGAGTAGGCCACAAAAATGGAAGGAAGGAACTGCACGTGCACATGTCTGGTCGGACTTCCGACTTTGACAGGGCCAACTTAGTAGCGCTACAACACATTGACTTGATCGATCCTTGGTTGAAAGAGCACAAAACCATGATAGAGAACAGTGGCGAGCCGATGATGACGGAAGCAGAAATATATAGAGAGCACAACTCCTCTTTCGCGCGCTAGTTCAAAGACCACATTGATGCAAATCCCCCACCAATGGATTCTGACAAGGATAAACTAGTATTGGCCTTGTCACATGGCCCCGCGCCCAACATCATGACTTACCAAGCGTACGATATCAACGGGTACACATTCTACACGGAAGAAAAACACAAGAACGGTGTTTACCAGAACTCAGGGGTAACGATGGATTCCTGGACGGGTGACGTAAAGACTAGATACTACGGGAGAATCGAGGAAATCTGGGAGCTTAGCTACGCTGGGGAGAAAGTGCCGATGTTCCGTATCAGATGGGCTAAGAGCGTCACAAAAGAAGACCGGTATTTCACCACCATGTTTCTACCCGAAGCCAACAAATCAAAGTCCACGAATGCCACCGCGCAGAATGAGCCATGGGTACTGGCAGAACACGTGCACCAATGCTTCTTCATAACCGACCCATCCAGGCCTAGCCGTGTTATCGTGAGGAGAGGCAAGAGGACCATCGTCGGAATGGATGGAGTCGCCAATGAGGAAGACTTCGAAGGACAAGTCGGAGACCCAATGATGGAAGAATCCGAGGACGAAGACACAACATACACCACAAGAAGAAGCAGGACCACGCTACCGAGGTCGGGTCGACCCTTCAAAAGAAGAAGTCACGACACGGGGCTAAATTATTCAACGACGAGCAAGAAAAGCAAGAAGAAAGCGAAACACTCTTCTCAATCGATGATGTAAAACTTTATTTGCAATCTATAACTCATATTTTGTGTAATTCATAACTACTCATATGGTCATGGCCAATATTTTATGTATGACTAATTAATATTGTGTTGGTCAATATTTTGTGTATGTAATATATAACTCATATTTTTTTGTAATGCCTAATTAAGATTTTGAAATTGTTTTTGCATATATAACTCATGCATATTTCTTGGCTATTATCTTGAAAAGATAAGAACATAAGTATAATAGAAAAGGCCAGAAAAGAAATAAAGAAAAACAAAAGAAAATATGAGTTGGGGAGGATTGCATGTGATCTGGGCCAAGTCCCAAGTATACACGGACTAGACTTATTGCCGGCGCACCAGGGCTTTGGTGCGCCGGGGGTCCACCTGTCCCCGGCGCACCAAAGCCCTGGTGCGCCGGCAATAAGTCTAGTCCGTGTATACTTGGGACTTAACCGCACGCCGACTCGATTTCTCCTTCTTCCCCATTCCTTCGACGCCGCCAGAACCCTAGCTAACCGCCGCCGCCCTGCACCTGCCCCCTTGTCGCCGAGCCGCCAAGAGGAGCAGAGCCGCCGAGAGGAGGAGGAGCAGGCGTCTCCACACCGTCGCCACCGGAGGAGGAGGAGGGCGTCGCACTCGTGCCGGCCACCGTCGCCACCGTCGGTAAGAACCACCCTCTCCCTTCCCCTCTTCCTTCCCCAACGCCGCCAGGATCTCCTCCACCTCCCCTCCCCTCCCCTTCTTCCTTCCCCTCTCCCTTCCCCTCTCCCTGCCTCCGAAATTGGTATTGGTTTAGTTCTTGCAGTTGCCCTAACGAAAGTGCTATTAGGGTTCATTGCGGTGTTCATTGGTTCAATGCAAATGAAAATGTAGTAATTTTTAAATGAACCATATTGCAATTTCCTTGTTTGATGGCGTGTATTTCACACGTTCGTTGGGCAACCCCAAGAGGAAGGTATGATGCGCACAGCAGCAAGTTTTCCCTCAGAAAGAAACCAAGGTTTATCGAACCAGGAGGAGCCAAGAAGCACGTTGAAGGTTGATGGCGGCGGGATGTAGTGCGGCGCAACACCGGGGATTCCGGCGCCAACGTGGAACCTGCACAACACAATCCAAAGTACTTTGCCCCAACGAAACAGTGAGGTTGTCAATCTCACCGGCTTGCTGTAACAAAGGATTAACCGTATTGTGTGGAAGATGATTGTTTGCAGAGAAAACAAGTAAAACAAGTATTGCAACAGATTTGTATTTCAAGTATTAAAAGAATGGACCGGGGTCCACAGTTCACTAGAGGTGTCTCTCCCATAAGATAAAAGCATGTTGGGTGAACAAATTACAGTCGGGCAATTGACAAATAGAGAGGGCATAACAATGCACATACATGTCATGATAAGTATAGTGAGATTTAATTGGGCATTACGACAAAGTACATAGACCGCCATCCAACTCGCATCTATGCCTAAAAAGTCCACCTTCAGGTTATCGTCCGAACCCCTTCCAGCATTAAGTTGCAAAGCAACGTGACAATTGCATTAAGTATGGTGCGTAATGTAATCAACAACTACATCCTCGGACATAGCGCCAATGTTTTATCCCTAGTGGCAACAAGCACAACACAACCTTAGAACTTTCTCATCACTCGTCCCAGACTTGTCAATGCGAGCATGAACCCACTATCGAGCATAAATACTCCCTCTTGGAGTTAAGAGCAAAAACTTGGCCAGAGCCTCTACTAATGACGGAGAGCATGCAAGATCATAAACAACACATATGCAATAACTTGATAATTAACATAACATGGTATTCTCTATCCATCGGATCCCGACAAACACAACATAGAGTATTACGGATAGATGATCTTGATCATGTTAGGCAGCTCACAAGATCCAACAATGAAGCACAATGAGGAGAAGACAACCATCTAGCTACTGCTATGGACCCATAGTCCAGGGGTGAACTACTCACTCATCACTCCGGAGGCGACCATGGCGGCGTAGAGTCCTCCGGGAGATGAATCCCCTCTCCGGCAGGGTGCCGGAGGAGATCTCCAGTAATCCCCCGAGATGGGATTGGCGGCGGCGGCGTCTCAGTAAGGTTTTCCGTATCGTGGTTTTTCGCATCAGGGGTTTCGCGACGGAGGCTTTAAGTAGGCGGAAGGGCAGAGTCGGGGGGCTGACGAGGGGCCTACACCACAGGGCGGCGCGGGCCCCCCCCCTTGGCCGCGCCGCCATGTGGTTTGGCCACCTCGTGACCCCACTTCGTATGCTCTTCGGTCTTCTGGAAGGTTCGTGGCGAAATAGGCCCCTAGGTCTTGATTTCGTCCAATTCCGAGAATATTTCGTTACTAGGATTTCTGAAACCAAAAACAGCAGAAAACAAGAATCGGCACTTCGGCATCTTGTTAATAGGTTAGTTCCGGAAAATGCACGAATATGACATAAAGTGTGCATAAAACATGTAGGTATCATCAATAATATGGCATAGAACATAAGAAATTATCGATACGTCGGAGACGTATCAAGCATCCCCAAGCTTAGTTCTGCTCGTCCCGAGCAGGTAAAACGATAACAAAGATAATTTCTGAAGTGACATGCCATCATAACCTTGATCTTACTATTTGTAAACATATGTAGTGGATGCAGCGATCAAAAACAATGGTAATGACATGAGTAAACAAGTGAATCATAAAGCAAAGACTTTTCATGAATAGTACTTCAAGACAAGCATCAATAAGTCTTGCATAAGAGTTAACTCATAAAGCAATAAATCAAAGTAAAGGCATTGAAGCAACACAAAGGAAGATTAAGTTTCAGCGGTTGCTTTCAACTTGTAACATATATATCTCATGGATAATTGTCAACATAGAGTAATATAACAAGTGCAATATGCAAATATGTAGGAATCAATGCATAGTTCACACAAGTGTTTGCTTCTTGAGGTGGAGAGATATAGGTGAACTGACTCAACATAAAAGTAAAAAGAATGGTCCTTCAAAGAGGAAAGCATCGATTGCTATATTTGTGCTAGAGCTTTTATTTGAAAACATGAAACAATTTTGTCAACGGTAGTAATAAAGCATATGAGTTATGAAAATTATATCTTACAAGTTGCAAGTCTCATGCATAGTATACTAATAGTGCCCGCACCTTGTCCTAATTAGCTTGGACTACCGGATCTTTGCAATGCACATGTTTTAACCAAGTGTCACAATGGGGTACCTCCATGCCGCCTGTACAAAGGTCTAAGGAGAAAGCTCGCATTTTGGATTTCTCGCTTTTGATTATTCTCAACTTAGACATCCATACCGGGACAACATGGACAACAGATAATGGACTCCTCTTTAATGCATAAGCATGTGGCAACAATTATTATTCTCATATGAGATTGAGGATATGTGTCCAAAACTGAAACTTCCACCATGAATCATGGCTTTAGTTAGCGGCCCAATGTTCTTCTCTAACAATATGCATGCTCCAACCATTAAGGTGGTAGATCTCTCTTACTTCAGACAAGACGGACATGCATAGAAACTCACATGATATTCAACAAAGAATAGTTGATGGCGTCCCCAGAAGCATGGTTATCGCACAACAAGCAACTTAATAAGAGATAAAGTGCATAAGTACATATTCAATACCACAATAGTTTTTAAGCTATTTGTCCCATGAGCTATATATTGCAAAGGTGAATGATGGAATTTTAAAGGTAGCACTCAAGCAATTTACTTTGGAATGGCGGATAAATACCATGTAGTAGGTAGGTATGGTGGACACAAATGGCATAGTGGTTGGCTCAAGTATTTTGGATGCATGAGAAGTATTCCCTCTCGATACAAGGTTTAGGCTAGCAAGGTTATTTGAAACAAACACAAGGATGAACGGTGCAGCAAAACTCACATAAAAGTCATATTGCAAACATTATAAGACTCTACACCGTCTTCCTTGTTGTTCAAAACTCAATACTAGATGTTATCTAGACTCTAGAGAAACCAAATATGCAAACCAAATTAGCAAGCTCTAAGTATTTCTTCATTAATGGGTGCAAAGTATATGATGCAAGAGCTTAAACATGAGCACAATAATTGCCAAGTATCAAATTATCCAAGACATTTTAGAGTTACTACATGTAGCATTTTCCAATTCCAACCATATAACAATTTAACGAAGAAGAAACTTCGCCATGAATACTATGAGTAGAGCCTAAGGACATACTTGTCCATATGCTATAGCGGAGCGTGTCTCTCTCCCATAAAGTGAATGCTAGGATCCATTTTATTCAAACAAAACAAAAAACAAAAACAAACCGACGCTCCAAGCAAAGTGCATAAGATGTGACGGAATAAAAATATAGTTTCAGGGGAGGAACCTGATAATGTTGTCGATGAAGAAGGGAATTCCTTGGGCATCCCCAAGCTTAGACGCTTGAGTCTTCTTAGAATATGCAGGGGTGAACCACCGGGGCATCCCCAAGCTTAGAGCTTTCACTCTCCTTGATCATATTGCATCATACTCCTCTCTTGATCCTTGAAAACTTCCTCTACACCAAACTCGAAACAACTCATTAGAGGGTTAGTGCACAATAAAAATTAACATGTTCAGAGGTGACACAATCATTCTTAACACTTCTGGACATTTCATAAAGCTACTGGACATTAATGGATCAAAGAAATTCATCCAACATAGCAGAAGAGGCAATGCAAAATAAAAGGCAGAATCTGTCAAAACAGAACAGTCCGTAAAGATGGATTTTATTAGGCCACCAGACTTGCTCAAATGAAAATGCTCAAATTGAATGAAAGTTGCGTACATATCTGAGGATCATGCACGTAAATTGGCTTAATTTTCTGAGCTACCTACAGGGAGGTAGACCCAGATTCGTGACAGCAAAGAAATCTGGAACTGCGCAAGTAATCCAAATCTAGTACTTACTTTACTATCAAAGACTTTACTTGGCACATCAAAACTCAAAACTAAGATAAGGAGAGGTTGCTACAGTAGTAAACAACTTCCAAGACACAAATATAAAACAAAAATACTGTAGTAAAACATGGGTTGTCTCCCATAAGCGCTTTTCTTTAACGCCTTTCAGCTAGACGCAGAAAGTGTGTATCAAGTAACATCAAAAGATGAAGCATCAATATCATAATTTGTTCTAATAATAGAATCATAAGGTAACTTCATTCTCTTTCTAGGGAAGTGTTCCATACCTTTCTTGAGAAGAAATTGATATTTAATATTACCTTCCTTCATATCAATAGTAGCACCAACGGTTCGAAGAAAAGGTCTTCCCAATATAATGGGGCAAGATGCATTGCATTCAATATCCAAGACAACAAAATCAACGGGGACAAGGTTATTGTTAACCATAATATGAACATTATAAAATCTCCCCAAAGGTTTCTTTTTAGCATTATCAGCGAGATTAACATCCAGATAACCGTTTTTCAATGGTGGCAAGTCAAGCATATCATAGACTTTCTCAGGCATAACAGAAATACTTGCACCAAGATCACATAAAGCATTACAATCAAAATCTTTGACTCTCATTTTAATGATGGGCTCCCAACCATCCTCTATCTTTCTAGGAATAGAAGTTTCAAGTTTTAGTTTTTCTTCTCTAGCTTTTATGAGAGCATTTGTAATATGTTTTGTGAAAGCCAAGTTTACAGCGCTAGCATTGGGACTCTTAGCAAGTTTTTGCAAGAACTTTATAACTTCATAGATGTGGCAATCATCAAAATCTAAATCATTACAATCTAAAGCAATGGGATTATCATCCCCAAGGTTGGAAAAAAATTCAGCAGTTTTATCACAGGCAGTTTCAGCAATTTTAGCAGCTTCAGGTAATTTTGCGCGCTTTGCACTAGGAGTAGAAGCATTGCCAACACCAATTATTTTACCATTGACAGTAGGAGGTGCAGCAACATATGAATCATTAGCATTGCTAGTGGTGGTAATAGTCCAAACTTTAGCTACATTTTCCTCTTTAGCTAGTTTTTCATTTTCTTCTCTATCCCACCTAGCGCGCAGTTCAGCCATTAATCTTATATTCTCATTAATTCTAACTTGGATGGCATTTGCTGTAGTAACAATTTTATTTTCAATATCCCTATTAGGCATAACTTTCGATTTCAAAAGATCAACATCAGAGGCAAGACTATCAACTCTAGAAGCAAGAATATCAATTTTATTGAGCTTTTGCTCAACAGATTTGTTAAAGGCAGTTTGTGTACTAATAAATTCTTTAAGCATAGCTTCAAGTCCAGGGGGTGTATTCCTATTATTGTTGTAAGAATTCCCATAAGAATTAGCATAACCGTTACCATTATTATAAGGATATGGCCTATAGTTATTACTAGAATTGTTCCGATAAGCATTGTTGTTGAAATTATTATTTTTAATGAAGTTTACATCAACATGTTCTTCTTGGGCAACCAATGAAGCTAACGGAACATTATTAGGATCAACATTAGTCCTACCATTAACAAGCATAGACATAATAGCATCAATCTTATCACTCAAGGAAGAGGTTTCTTCAACAGAATTTACCTTCTTACCTTGTGGAGCTCTTTTCGTGTGCCATTCAGAGTAATTAACCATCATATTATCAAGGAGCTTTGTTGCTTGACCAAGAGTGATGGACATAAAGGTACCTCCAGCAGCTGAATCCAATAAATTCCGCGAAGAAAAATTTAGTCCCGCATAGAAGGTTTGGATGATCATCCAAGTAGTCGATCCATGGGTTGGGCAATTTTTAACCAAAGATTTCATTCTTTCCCAAGCTTGAGCAACATGTTCATTATCTAATTGTTTAAAATTCATTATGCTACTCCTCAAAGATATAATTTTAGCAGGGGGATAATATCTACCAATAAAAGCATCCTTGCATTTAGTCCAGGAATCAATACTATTCTTAGGCAGAGATAGCAACCAATCTTTAGCTCTTCCTCTTAATAAGAAAGGAAACAATTTTAATTTTATAATGTCACCATCTACATCTTTGTACTTTTGCATTTCACATAGTTCAACAAAATTATTGAGATGGGCAGCAGCATCATCGTAACTAACACCGAAAATTGCTCTCGCATAACAAGATTAAGTAAAGCGGGTTTAATTTCAAAGAATTCTCGCTCGTAGTAGCAGGTGGAGCAATAGGTGTGCATAGGAAATCATTATTATTTGTGCTAGTGAAGTCACACAACTTAGTATTTTCAGGGTTGGCCATTTTAGCAGTAGTAAATAAAGCAAACTAGATAAAGTAAATGCAAGTAAACTAATTTTTTTTGTGTTTTTGATATAGCAAACAAGACAAGTAAATAAAGTAAAGCTAGCAACTAATTTTTTTGTGTTTTGATATAATGCAGCAAACAAAGTAGTAAATAAAATAAAGCAAGACAAAAACAAAGTAAAGAGATTGAGAAGTGGAGACTCCCCTTGCAGGCGTGTCTTGATCTCCCCGGCAAAGGCGCCGTAAAAAGAGCTTGATGGCGTGTATTTCACACGTTCGTTGGGCAACCCCAAGAGGAAGGTATGATGCGCACAGCAGCAAGTTTTCCCTCAAAAAGAAACCAAGGTTTATCGAACCAGGAGGAGCCAAGAAGCACGTTGAAGATTGATGGCGGCGGGATGTAGTGCGGCGCAACACCAGGGATTCCGGCGCCAACGTGGAACCTGCACAACACAATCCAAAGTACTTTGCCCCAACGAAACAGAGTGAGGTTGTCAATCTCACCGGCTTGCTGTAACAAAGGATTAACCGTATTGTGTGGAAGATGATTGTTTGCGAGAGGAAACAAGAAAACAAGTATTGCAGCAGATTTGTATTTCAGTATTAAAAGAATGGACCGGGGTCCACAGTTCACTAGAGGTGTCTCTCCCATAAGATAAAAGCATGTTGGGTGAACAAATTACAGTCGGGCAATTGACAAATAGAGAGGGCATAACAATGCACATACATGTCATGATAAGTATAGTGAGATTTAATTGGGCATTACGACAAAGTACATAGACCGCCATCCAACTGCATCTATGCCTAAAAAGTCCACCTTCAGGTTATCGTCCGAACCCCTTCCAGTATTAAGTTGCAAAGCAACGAGACAATTGCATTAAGTATGGTGCGTAATGTAATCAACAACTACATCCTCGGACATAGCGCCAATGTTTTATCCCTAGTGGCAACAGCACAACACAACCTTAGAACTTTCTCGTCACTCGTCCCAGCTTGTCAATGCGAGCATGAACCCACTATCGAGCATAAATACTCCCTCTTGGAGTTAAGAGCAAAAACTTGGCCGAGCCTCTACTAATAACGGAGAGCATGCAAGATCATAAACAACACATATGCAATAACTTGATAATTAACATAACATGGTATTCTCTATCCATCGGATCCCGACAAACACAACATAGAGTATTACGGATAGATGATCTTGATCATGTTAGGCAGCTCACAAGATCCAACAATGAAGCACAATGAGGAGAAGACAACCATCTAGCTACCGCTATGGACCCATAGTCCAGGGGTGAACTACTCACTCATCACTCCGGAGGCGACCATGGCGGCGTAGAGTCCTCCGGGAGATGAATCCCCTCTCCGGCAGGGTGCCGGAGGAGATCTCCGTAATCCCCCGAGATGGGATTGGCGGCGGCGGCGTCTCGCAAGGTTTTCCGTATCGTGGTTTTTCGCATCGGGGGTTTCGCGACGGAGGCTTTAAGTAGGCGGAAGGGCAGAGTCGGGGGCCGACGAGGGGCCCACACCACGGGCGGCGCGGGCCCCCCTTGGCAGCGCCGCCATGTGGTTTGGCCACATCGTGGCCCCACTTCGTATGCTCTTCGGTCTTCCGGAAGGTTCGTGGCGAAATAGGCCCCCGGGTCTTGATTTCGTCCAATTCCGAGAATATTTCGTTACTAGGATTTCTGAAACCAAAAACAGCGAGAAACAAAGAATCGGCACTTCGGCATCTTGTTAATAGGTTAGTTCCAGAAAATGCACGAATATGACATAAAGTGTGCATAAAACATGTAGGTATCATCAATAATATGGCATAGAACATAAGAAATTATCGATACGTCGGAGACGTATCATTGTTCAAATTGGAAATAGGGTTCTCTGGTTTGAATTTGTTCAACCCTAAACCAATTGGTTCTCTGGTTTGACAAAATTGGCAATTGTTTGGTTTAGTTAAATGCAAATAGGGTGGTTTAGCTAGCAGTAGGTTTCAATTTTTGAATGCTAAAAATTGGTTTCAAATTCTAGCAGTAGGTTTCAATTTTTCATTATAAGTTATACATAAAATTTTGAATGCTAGCAGTAGGTTTCATTTAATTGATTTAGTTAAATGCTAAAAATTGTTCTCTTGTTTTGGTGATATAGAAATAACTAAATGAAAAATTCTAGCAGTAGCTAGTATTAGTAGGTTTAGTTGATAAAATTTGTTCTCTGGTTGGAATTTGTTAGAGAATGCTAAAAATGTGTTCTCTGGTTTGAATTTGTTAGTTCAAAAATCCTAAAATGCTATTTCTCTTAGAGAATGCTATTTCTCAGGTTTTACTTTGTTCTCTGGTTTGAAAAAGGAAAATGAAATGCTAGTTGGAGAAGAACTAGGCAGTAGGAAGTATGTTAGTTCTTGATTAAATGAAAATGAATTTGTTCTCTAGTTTGAAAAAAAATAAAATGAAATGCAAAATGCAGTAGCTTGGTTTAGATGAAATACTTGGTTTGAAGTGCAGTGCTACTGCTACTAATTTCTGAAATATTTGAAGTGCAGTGCTACTGCTATTGCTAGGTAATTAATGCTATGCTACATCATATTGATTCTCTGGTTTGAAATTTTGACAGAGCACTAAAATGAATTCATTCTCTGGTTTGAAATTAAATGGTGAAATGCAGTAGCAAATGATGAAATGCAGTAGCAAATGCCTCTCTGGTCATGTGTTGTTGGTGCACATGACAAGACATGGTGTGTATGAAAATGCTTGCAATATTCCATTTGTTTAGGTAAATAAGCAGTAGGTAAAGAAGCAGCAGGTTTAGTTCACTATACCATTTATAAAATGCCCAAAAAATGCTAGCATCTTGACTGGTGTTCTCTGGTTTAAAAATGCTACTGCATTTATTCTCTGGATCAATGGATCAAAAAAGAAAGAATGCTACTGGGCTCCTTTGGTTCTGTAAACATAATTTGAGAAGTACAAATACTGGGCCAGATTTGATGTTAACTGTATACATATATTCAGATGTACATGGTTCTCTGGAAATGAATTGGGTTCATTTAAATGCCTAATGAAATGCATTCTCTCGGTTCATGCTAATAACAAGAATGAAATGCTAATATACAAAATGAATTGCTGCCGATGTAGGTGTTGCATGCTCATGCTCATAACATGAATGAAATGCAAAATTGCTTGCTCATGTTCAAAATGCTCATGCATGCTCACTCGGTTGTAAATAAATTTTAGCAAATTTTACTTGATGGATTCTTGTGAGCTTTAGATTATGGTTATTTAGTTCATAAATGATTTGTGCTGATGGTTTACATGAAAAATTCAGTAGCTACTGGTATAAAAAATGATGAAATGAACACTTTAGGGTTTAATTCATTCTCTGGTTCATTTAAAACAAAATGAAAATGATGTACATGGTTCTCTGGAAATGAATTGGGGTTTTTTATTATAGTGGAAATGCTACTAGTGGTATTTAAATGCTGATGCTATGCATGCTGCTGCTGTGCATGTTGCTGTTATGGTTATGATTATGGTGATGGTTGAGCTAAATGAACATGCTGATTATGGTGATGGTTGAGCTCCGGTGAAAATGAAGTTGTTATATATATGTTTGCATTTCTTTTACAGGGATTGAGTTGCTATTGAGTGTCGGAATGTCGATTCATTTCCGTTCCGGCAATTCTAGCACTCGACATGACCAATTTTTAGCAAAGGTCATGCCGAATTTTTCCGTGAATTCTAACTCTTTTTCATCTTCTATTAGTGCAAGCCACCATATGGCGTCTCAAGAAGAATTAGAGGAGCACTACAATAGGCACTTCTTTAGGACGGAGGAGGATGCCGAGGCCGCGGGTGTTGGCGGCGACGAGGACCATGAGATGGAGGATGACGCTGGGGGTAGTGCCGACGAGCCAAGCGGCAACGAGGCAAGCAACGCTGCCGGGGGTAGTACCTACGCGCCAAGCGGCGACGAGGCAACCGGCGCCGCCGGGGGTGGCGGCGAGACAAGCGGCGACGATCCTAGCGGCGTCGCCGGGAGTAGTGGCACCGGGACAAGTGGTTCCAAGAGGCCGCGGAAGGCAAGGCGCCAAAACACGGTCGCCACCGGCAGAGACACAATAAAAGAGGTGGACCCCGCCAGTGGTTTGCCGGTGGAGCCTAAGCATGTTGCCAAGGGGTACGGCAACCAACTGGCATGTATCCTCCGAGAGGTCGTCAATCTCAACGAGACGGACCTCCGAGCTGAGAACAAAGCGCCTTTGCGAGCCCAGCTCATTGCGAGGTTGCACGCACGATACAAGTTCCTAGGCGACTACGCCTCCAGTCATCAAACCAACAACATTGTGAACTCACAAGCCCTCCTGAAGTTCACCAAACACCTCGGCAGCTATAAGTACATGGTGCGGAAGCTGATTGCTGAGGGCAAAGGTTTCGAAGAGGTCCACTTCGCCTTTCCGCATGTCACCCAGGCGTACTTTGATGCTTTTGTGGCCAATGAAGAGCTACAAGCAACCAAGAATCGCAAGTTGTGGGGGAAGGAAATGCGGGAGCTTAACATCGGCAACCACAACCTTGGGAGCCGTGGGTACGAGGGAAAGGAGCCCTATTGGGCGAAGGAGGACGAGGCGTATGTAAATGCCGGCATTGAGAACCCTTGGCTCAAGTACAAGGACCCGCTTGAAAGAAGATTCATCAGGTCCCGGTACCATAAGAAGAAACTAACCGGGGAACTTGTCACGGACCCGAAGGTCGTAACCGACATAATTTGGTTCACGAACGACAAGAAGGTCCTGTCCTTGGAGAAAACACTGGTAAGCAATTTACCGGTTTAATTAGATCAAGTATCGTTCATATAATAGTAGCAACATTTCTAAATGGTTCACGTTTCTTCCGCAGGAAGAAGAAAGAGAAAGACTTTCTCAAGGTGACGAAGGCTCCTCGTCCCAGGCGTCGACTGGCAGGGTAGCATGGGACAAGCCTCTCGTATGGGCGCTAAACATCGTCAATGAGCATTCACCTACGAGAAATTATCCATTTACAAACTTATAGAAATTCGTTTCACTTAAATTAGATTTATGAAACTCATTTTATCAAAGAAACAAGTAATAAATAAAAAGAAAAAGAACAAAAAAAACAAACGGACCGGCCAGCCGGACCGACCGGCCCAGCAGCCCAGCCGGCCGACCAGCCCAACCGGCAGCCACGATCGATCGGGTCGATCAGGGATAGATCGATCCCGTAATCTGTGAAACTTATCTCCACTTAAACGCAGTTTTCTTGAGCTACACAACTCCGAATTCAGATTCGTTTGTTTCTACGCGTTCCTAACTTCGATGCCCACCTTTTCCACCGACCTATGGTCCATATAAACTCTCCACCAGACCGCAGTTTCGTTTTCCCTTTCCTCCTCTCGAAATCCTATATCAACGAAATCTTAACTCGTTGATTTGACCCCCAAAACCACCTCAAATCGCTTCGGGCTCTACACGAAAGTTGTAGATCTCGTCGAGATCTTTCAATCCCGACCAATCTCATCTCTTTTCGTCCACCATACATGGATAATTTCGCATCGCAAGGCGTCAGGTCTGGCGAACATTAAAAAGGGCGCCATTCTCATCCCTTACTTCCCCGAGTAAGTAATCACTCGCTAGTCCCCCATCACCATTCTATCCTATATCTCCATTTGCATTTCCAAAGGTTAATCCGTGTGTTTTCCGTAGAGACAAGTTCTGCACCCTCATCGTCGTGCACCCGCAACACTCGCATGCAGTCTATCTCGACTCGGGTAGGGACCGCAAGAAAGACTACACCCACATCAGGGCCCTTCTCAATGATGCTCTCACCGGCTTCGCCAACAAGGCAGGCCCCCTCAAAGTAGAGAGGAAATCCCGAGGAGGCTTGGTCTTAACCCACACAACCAACTTCCCCTGCCTCAGGCAGTCGACGCAAGACAATGGGATGGACGCGTGGTACGCCATCCTTCAGATGCAGGAGTACATAAAGTACGCAGATGACATGTTGCTGCCAGAGAATCTCAGAAACAGGTTTGCAAACATGGCGGATGTCCCCGATAGAGAGATTAGAAAGAACTGGGGTCGCATCCAGCAGTTCATTTGCACGGTAATCCTGCAGGATGTAAACGCTAGGTCTGGCGAGTTCTTCTACGGCTACGGTCTACCACCTAATGACGAGATAGAACTCCGCTTGGAGATGTCGCGTGATAAGAGGCCGTTCAACTCGCTTGAGGGCTGCCGTCCATTCCCTCCTAGGCGTACAACCTGATCCTACGACGGGAACACTTGCTAAAGCTTGAACGATATGTCCTTGAACTTCCGTATTGTAATAATTGCTATATATTCCAATAGAATCGACTTGTTGCTTTTAGTTAGTTGTATGAATGTGCATGTGAACATGTGTCTATAGTTTCATTTACTTTGCTATATATTTCAAGATTATGGCGTAGATAGCTTAATAATTATTTGCATTACTTGGCTCATATTTGGAGTTCGCCGATGATTAGAATGTTCGGTCACTCGTACACTCGGGGTGGAGCCGGTGAGCCTTGGTGCGACGGCCACAAGTATCAATCTCTTGTGCATCCTACCTAGCCTCACCGACTCCATCCCTGGATGTTAATATTTGTTTCGACCGACAAAGTATGAGGCACGCTATTTAATTCGTACTACTTGTCTTTTATTTGAGTTCGCACTTCTTAATTGCATTGGCCGATGATTAAAATGTTCGGTCACTTGTACACTCCGGGGTGGGGCCAGTGAGGCTTGGTGTGATGGCCACAAATATCAATCTATTGTGCATCCTACCTAGCCTCGCTGACACCATCCATGTATGTTATTATTTATTTCGACCAACAAAGTATGAGGCACATGCTATTTAGTTCGTACTACTTGTCTCTTATTTGAGTTGGCACTTGTTCATTGCATTGGTACTAACGTTTTACTTGTCTTGTGAATGGAGATGCCGACGACATATGTCGTGTACAATGGGAGGGTTCCTGGAGTCTACGACGACTGGGAGGACTGTTGGAGACAGGTGCACCGTTTCAGCGGCAACAGCTACAAGGGATACCCCACTAGGGTGGAGGCGGAAGGAAGATACGCCCGTTATGTAGCGGGAGAGATGAGGGACATGAGGAGGAACCGGATGAAGACCATGGCCTTCGTGATGATGGTCATCATGACCGTGTTGGTCATGTTCTATGTGATTGTAGTTTAGGTTAGGACCTACATTGTGAGGTGTATGACGATACTTGTGACGACTATGTACCAAGACTTCTAACTTTGTGAAACTTCGTCGTTCGGTGTTGCATATGCACATGTGTTGTATGAATCAACGAGACTTGTGTATTTGTGTATTAATACCGAAATGAAACTTGGCTCTCTATGTGCTTCTCATATTGCATGTACTGCTATCTAAATGTGAATTGTTATATACTGCTATATAAATATGCAAATATGAATTGTAATATGCTGGAAAAAGCGCGAAAATTGAATTTTCGAATATTACTGCCGGCGCACCTCAATGCCCTTCTGCCGGCGCACATCGCACGCGCCAGTGCTGGCAGCCCTACTGCCGGCGCAGTGGCACATGCGCCGGTGGAACAAGCCCGTTGCCGGCGAAGTAATGCTGGTGCGCCGGCAGTAGATGAACTTCCGCCGGCGCACAGGGTGGTGCGCCGGCAGTAGCCACTTATCACCGGCCCGTTCGCACCGGCGGGCTAGGGTGCGCCGGCGGTAGACCAAATAGGTGCGCCGGCAATAGGCCTTTTCCTTGTAGTCTTAGGATCACAAAAATGTTTTAATAGTCTTAGGATCACAAAAATGTCAAACTAAAGGAGAAAATAGGCGAAATACATATCGAAATGATGAATCATATAACGCCTAAAATGCGGGTGGGGCTTCAATCCGTAGACTATGCTGCCACCCATCTAGGGAAAAAGTATCCCTCGCCGTAGCCTCCAACCGTGTACAGAAATACAACCCATGTGGGCCTGTGGTAATGTTCGCCTATTATGATGATGGCAAGAAAAAATGATGTTTTCTCTGCTGAAACTGTCCCAAGCTGATTTGACGAGACAAAATACAGCTACAGGGCATGCAAGGGACAGCTATACAGTACATTAGCTTCTTCTCGGGTCACACGCCTACACCATAGGTGCAGTAAGTGCAGCAGAGACCAGAGAGAGAAGGAACGCCCGTAGTATTTTTGATTTCAATTCACATTGTTTTTTCCTTGCCTCTCCGTCTTCTTCACCTCCATCTTCTCGGTGTTTTCAAGAGTGATTATCAAAAACTCGTGGGGAAGGGAGACGCAAATGCAGCACCGCATCATTAGTAGCAGTATACCTTTCTCTCCTCGCCCCGGCTGGCCGCCCGCCGCAAACGTTCCTTCCATAGCGCTTGCCGTCTCCTCCAAAACCCCCCAGCGTATGCCTACTCGAGGGCGACTAGGAACTAAGCTTGGGGATGCTTGATACGTCCCTAACGTATCTATAATTTCTTATGTTCCATGCTACTTTTATGATGATACTCACATGTTTTATACACATTATATGTCATTATTATGCATTTTTCGGCACTAACCTATTGACGAGATGCCGAAGAGCCAGTTGTTGTTTTCTGCTGTTTTTGGTTTCATAAATTCTACAAAGGAAATATTCTCGGAATTGGACGAAATCAACGCCCAGGGTCCTATTTTTCCACGAAGCTTCCAGAAGACCGAAAGGATCACAAAGTGGGGCCACGAGGCGACGACACGCCAGGGCGGCGCGGCCTGGGCCCTGGCCGCGCCGGCCTGTTGTGTGGGTCCCTCGTGACCCTCCCGACTCTGCCCTTCCGCCTACTTAAAGCCTTCGTGGCGAACCCCCCAGTACCGAGAGCCACGATACGGAAAACCTTACTGAGACGCTGCCGCCGCCAATCCCATCTCGGGGGATTCAGGAGATCGCCTCCGGCACCCTGCCGGAGAGGGGAATCATCTCCCGGAGGTCTCTTCATCTCCATGATCGCCTCCAGATCGATGTGTGAGTAGTCCACCCCTGGACTATGGGTCCATAGCAGATAGCTAGATGGTTGTCTTCTCCTCATTGTGCTATCATGTTAGATCTTGTGAGCTGCCTATCATGATCAAGATCATCTATTTGTAATGCTACATGTTGTGTTTGTTGGGATCCGATGGATATTGAATACCATGTCAAGTTGATTATCAATCTATCATATATGTTATTTATGTTCTTGCATGCTCTCCGTTGCTAGTAGAGGCTCGGCCAAGTTGATACTTGTGACTCCAAGAGGGAGTATTTATGCTCGATAGTGGGTTCATGCCTCCATTAAATCTGGGACGAATGACGGAAAGTTCTAAGGTTGTGGATGTGTTGTTGCCACTAGGGATAAAACATCGATGCTTTGTCTAAGGATATTTGTGTTGATTACATTACACACCATACTTAATGCAATTGTCTGTTGTTTACAACTTAATACCGGAAGGGGTTCGGATGATAACCTGAAAGTGGACTTTTTAGGCATAGATGCATGCTGGATAGCGGTCTATGTACTTTGTCGTAAGTGTGGGGCCCCGGACTAGCTGTCCGAAACACCCGTTATGCATACTCATTCACGATCCCATGATCAGTGTGTCGTGAAGGCATAACCGAACTGGTATCAAATACATCATCCATTACAGTACCGAATAAAAAGATTACAACAGGTCACCTGACCAATACTTACATAAGAGCCGCAATGGCAGGAGATCAACAATCACACAGCGGAAATACTTCAAACGAAAGCGTTCGCATGGCCCAAGTCATGCCATAACCCTACAGGCAACTGACTGGGAAGACGTTCCTAGCTCGCACAGACGTCGTCGACTCCTTCTTCATCTGTCGGATTCCACCAAGTCTGGCCAAGTAAATAGCCAGGGACAAAGCCATGAGTACATTATGAATTGTACTCGCAAACCACCTTAGAGAGAAGTAAAGGATATGCATATTTGGCAGTAGCAAGGATCGGGCACTAAACTCGAGGCGACAAGGAGCGAGAGGTGGTTCCTCTCGAGAGTATGACATCTTTATATCTTTGTTGAAAACCTATTTGTAAACCATTTTGCTTGCAGACTAATAGGTAAGGGTGACCCAATTTAACTTCAGCCATCTCATAAGGCCATTTCCTTTCCAACTTTCCACCGTACCTCGCAGGTACCTTTCCACCAGTCCCACTGGCGTCACTTTCCCAAAACAATATTTGAGAAAACACTTTTTAGAAACCAAAAACTCTTTAATGCCAAGCAGCTTCCATTCCCACGTCCATAACCGCGGACACGGCTATTCGAATAGTTTTACACTCGCAGAGGTTGTACACTTTCCCCACAAGATCCGAATATTTATCGTGTGGGCATCATCCCCGCATAATAACATATGCCACGACAAATACTCGATCGTAGTTTTTCGCCCGCTCGCCTTAGCCCAAGACATGCCGCCTAGAGTTGTACCTCCCAACACCGCAGTCCGAGGGTCGTTTACCCAGGAGTAGCAAATTCCCCGACCAGCTCGACCCTCCGGAATGCCGCGACCAACTGCGAGGCATTATTCAATGGGAGCTCATAGGTTGTACCCCTGCCATCGATACGCAATGGAAAGGCATTCCCAATACGTCGGGAAGGCCACGGTCGATAGGTGTCCATGCTCGGACTACCCCTTACATTTGCAGGACCCAAACTAAGGCGAGACAAACTACTACGCTACGCCCCGTCCCACTAAAGGGTAATGTGGTTGTACTGGCTAGGTCCGGTTCAGGTACTTAGTCACCAAAGTTTTTCGAAAACAAATTTCTTCACTTGCCTCTAGCAAGACTTCTTTCCAATAACATCTTTTCTTCCATAAACTCACACTTGGGCAGGGCTACCCCATTCCAAGGTTTTTCGAAAACTTCTTTCCAGGAAAACAATTTTCGTAATCATTTTACCAGGGCTCCCAACCTATAGTCCACTTCTTCTTCGAAAGAATGGCGACAAGGATGACAAGGTGATAAGCACCATATCACTAATTGAGATGTGTTCAGTAGGTACCAACGAGGGCTGCACCCTAAGGGTGGAATAATAAAACTCCAGGTGGCACTAAACACCGACAAAATAAATAGAAGATATGCACTTTTTGTAAAACTTGTAATAATGCAAGAACAAGATATATAGGATCAGAGATGCATCAAGAGGTGGCTTGCCTTTGTTGGCTATATGTCCCTGGACTTCAT
Organism: Lolium rigidum; assembly: GCF_022539505.1. Classification (NCBI taxonomy): domain Eukaryota; kingdom Viridiplantae; phylum Streptophyta; class Magnoliopsida; order Poales; family Poaceae; genus Lolium; species Lolium rigidum. Next base: position 159,196,795 of record NC_061508.1, read on the forward strand.
CTTCATGAATCATCAACTCTTTCTTCTTCTTCGAAATCCTCACCAAGATCCTCTCCTTCTCCGATAGCGTTCGCATTCTAACGTCGCAAAAGAAAAGGGAGAACAATCAACACATGTCCATAGCATCAACCACTCATACAAAAACATTATCAAACCACTCAATCAGAGGCACTAAACACACAAAATAAATAGCACCTAGGGCTAGATGGTCATTTTATTTATAAAGGGGCTAATATTATTGTCATCGGAGAAGACCTTAACCAACATCTATTTGCTAAAAAGGGTTCTGCCTCTCATCAAAACCTAAACTACACAATCAAAGGTGGCTAATGAACTTTGAAAACCTCCAGTTGGGGTCTGGTGCCAAGGTTCATTAAAAAGCATTTTAAGCAAAAACAACTAAATTTCCCTATGGGTAAAATAAGCACTAGCATCAAATTAACAAACCACTCCAGAATAATGCACAAAATATTTTGGTAAAATTATAGAGAGTAAAGCTTGGTTTTATAAAGCTACAGGAATTGGATTCACTAAATTTGGGTTTTTCTAAACAAAAGTTATGATTTTTATAAAACCAGAAATGACTTATGAACCATTTAAATATCCTAAATCTTTCTGGAGGTCACAAAAATGCATGCAGCATACCTATCGAAAGCTAATGACATGTATAACACACATGCACAAGAATCATATGCAAATTAAATCTTAAATGGCTTAGACAAATCTATTAAGACATAGACCAGAGCACTCAAATAGCTTTTCACACCAGTATCAGAGCATCACTAACAAAATCCAAGCATACCTATGGATAGCTAATGTCATATGTGAACTAACCCCACTGGATTTGTATTTTTCTGATTTGTAAAAGAATTTACACAATTAAAATACTGATAAGGTGCCCCGTTTCAGAAATAAATTCACCAGACTTAATATATAACTCTAAAAATCATTTCCTTTGGTAAGGAAATACCCTATTACCATATCTACTGGTAGCATTTGGATTTGCTTCAAGAGCATGTGTAGTTTTTGAATTAAAAATCAGAGAAGTGCCTTCTGGTCAGATTTTAATTTAGTTAGCAAACAAAATCTAGGAGGCTTTTGCATGTGGGACCAGTGCCAAATGAAAGGTACTCACATGGGTATCACTACAGAATTGACCTCATTCAAAAAGAGCTAGTGCAACACTCATGCTAATTAAAATACACAAACTGCAACTATCTAACACCAGATTTATATACACAGATACAGCATCAATCAGCACATGAAAACAATTATTCATGGTAGGTAAAACATCTGTGAGCATCTAGAACTTTGAATCAACAAATTTGGGCACACAAGGAATTTATAGTATTTCAAAACCTACAGCAGTAAGTCCTGGCAGATTTAAACAAGATCTAAGAGGAAAAATCGGGACGGGCCGAATCCCTGGACTGGCCAGTTCCGGCCCAGATCTGTGGCAGACACGCGGGAGGCCGAAATTGACGGGCGGGGACGTGGCCCGCCACGTCGGCACGCGGGGCCCGCCACCATGCAACCAGGCACGGGCCAGGCTGCATGCAGCCGTCCGCCACCAGGTCGAGGGCGTCGGTCGAGAGCGATGGCGACGGCCGCCAAACGCCAGCGCCGCAGCTACCTAGCGATGGAGAAAGAGGGAGGGCTCACCGGGGCATCTGGCGCGACGGAGGTTGCCGCGGCGTCGAGCAGGGGCCCGCGACGCGCTCGTCTCGGACGGCGTCGAGTTCCCAGACGGCGTCGCGGCGAAGGGAGCTAGGCGGCTTCACGTCGACGACGTAGACGTAGGCGACGATGCGGAGGACGGCGGCAGCCGATCTCCATGCTGCAGGCTCTCTGGAGAACCTACAGACGAGGACGCGGTCCGGTGATCGACATGCATGCGACGGAGAAGGCACGGGAGGATGCTCACCGGCGGGGGACGGGGTGTAGGAGATTAGACGGAAGACGGCAGGAGGAAGACGCAGCGGCGAGGTCCGCCGTCTAGGATGTGCGCGCGGAGACGCGCTGCTGCTCAGCCTGGCTATCTCGGACGGTGGGCGGAGCTCTGGTGGTGCTCCAGGGCGTGGGCTCGGACAGCGACGCGTTCCGCGTCGGCGCAGACGGACTCCGACGTCGGCGAGAGGCTGCTCAGGAAGGACGGAGGCGTCACGGGGAACGGAGCTCCCGTTGACGACGATCTCCGGGCGTGTCCTGGCAAGAAAAAGGGCGGGGGCATGGTTAGATGTGCACGAGAGAAAGGGAGTATGATAGACAGGGAGACAGAGAGGAGAGGGTCGGAGACGAGCTCCGTGCCTCCGTCTCGTTCTCGACGAGCAGATGCTCGGGAGGAACTGCAACTCCTCCGCAGAACAGAAGAGAGGGCTAGCAGAATTAGCTCTTGAGGTGGTCAAGGGAGTGGAGATGGAGTGAGGATAGGCAAAGGGAGGGAGGCTAGGGTGTTAAGAAGGAGAGGGAGGTGTGCTTTGCCTGCCGTGTCGCGCGCGGACTGGCGGCCAGGGGCGGCACGTGGAGACGGGCGGAAGGGAACAAGGGGAGGAGAGGGCTGCGCCAGAGGGTTCAGTGTGGCGAGGAGGGGCCTGCGGCGAGAGGACATATCGCGGAAGGCTGGGTCGGCTCGGAGAGAGGTCGCCTGGCGCACGCGCACCACGTGCTCGACACGGGGTCGGCATCCAGGGCGGCGTCGTTTGCGGCCAGCAGGAAGAAGACAAGGGAGAGGTTCCACTCTGGTTCGGTCAGTGACAGCAATGAGAGGCTGGTGGCGAGGTGGTTTGGTCAGCGGTGCTGGTTTTGAAAACCAACCACGCCATCGGTGCTCCATGGCTCAAGAGATGGAGAAGAGGGGTTAGGGCAAGCATGGAGGGTTCCAGGGCGGGTAAAAGAGTGTGAGCGGTCCTGGAACTCGTGCAGATGCTAGCTAGAAGCAAAGGGGAGGCTGCAGCAAGATTTTCTAAGATCTTGGCATGCACATGCACGCTTTCTCTTTCTCCCATCTCCTTCCCTTCCAAACACTATCAGACAAATAGGGGGTGCAGTGCTACAGAGGAGGACGACCAGATGGAGAGGAGGGTGCAGGTGTATGGGCCTTGTGTGGTTTGGCAACTAGAGAGAAGAGAGAGAGAGGGTAGGGCACACACACATGCATGCATGCAATACAAGACATGGCCGGCTCATATTTTCCCACATGGTACAAGTGATTAAGAAGATCAAGCAAGTGAGGGTGTAGGTGAATGGGGGAGCTGACGATGGTTAGATCATAAGTGGAGTTTGGGTTTGATTTGTGTGATTTAAGAAATAAAAGATAGAAATGGAAATGGACATTATGCCATAGATGATCAAATGACCATCAAGTGGATTATGGCAAGGAAGAAGAGGTGGTGATGTTAAAATAAAATAGAGAGGTAATTTGAAGTGCAAGATTTGTCATATACCTAGGAATTCAATAGATAGGTATTAAATCACCCCAATTGTTTATGGAACAAAAGGAATGGAATTCAATTGAAAACGAATTTTTTTGAAAATGTTGAGAGAAGCTAGGTGGATCAAGAATTTTGAAACTCTCTACTTGCACTACTAGGCAAGGTGGGTTTTCTCAAGTTTTAAAATAAGAAGAAATGGTAAAATACCATAACATGCATTTTGTCCAAAATGAAAATAAAACCAAGAAGATAATTATATCGAAGTTATTTTTGGGTGGAAATATGGTGATATAAAATACCACACACATCTCCCATCTTATTTGAGAAAATAATTTAAAAAGCTTTTGATAAAACTAGAAATAGTTTTGTGATCAAAACTAGAGAAGAAAACAATGGGAGTTTTGGGGATTTTGTAAGAGGAAGAGAGAAATTAGTTTTGATAAAATGTGATCTCAAATGTAGAGGATCACTACATAATGTAGCTATCATTTCTACACTTGGTTTTTGTGAAGTTTTAAACTCAAAGTAAAGGAAAACAATGGATTTGAAAGGAAGAATGGATCTTCAGCCGGAACATTGGGTGGGGTACAAAATCAAGTTGGAAAATAGGTTGCAAGGTTCTTATGGGACATGCAAAACGTGGAAGTTGTAGAGGGTGTTGCATAGATGAGATTCATGCCTTGAGTTTTGCCAATAACAGTTGTGGGGTCTAAGGAAACAACTGCCAAAGTTAGAAGATTTTACCACTGCCAAAACAGGTTATTGACTTGGCCTCAAAACCATCCGGGATAGGAGGGTAGATGATTGATCTAGTCAAAGGCAAAAGATATGGTTGGGAAGTGCTCAGGACAAGGTAGGCCTAGGATCGAGTGCATTGCCTTAGATGGCAAGGGGTAGCTTAATCCAGAGGCTCCAAAATGGAACCTGGTAACAGTTTTAGGACTTATTCAAATTTGTGAGGTCTTAGGGTTTTTGACTAGGGTACAAGGAAAGGATGTATCTAGGGGTAGATGATTCCAATCTTTGAATTAGGACAAGGTGAGTTAGAATACATCACAGGGAAGATCCCCATGCAAGAGCATTGACATTCCCACATGTGGGGATATTTAAGTCAGAGTGTAAAGGTTGGACTATATCACAAATTTGGATCAGTCAAGACTTGGTTGAGAAAAAAGTGATCTTGAAGTGTTGAGGTGTTCAAGAAAACCTAAACCAGCGAGATCAAGGCAAAACATCTACAAGCAAAGCAAGGAGATTCATATTAACAAGCACACCAACGCAATTCATCTACAAGCAGATCAAGGCAATTCATCTAAATAAACTATTTAGAAAAAGTTTTTGTTCCCCCTGATTTTTGCACCCTAGACACTTCAACAAGGTTGCAAAAGTTGGGGTGTTACAGACCTTCCACCCTTAAAATAATCTCGTCCCGAGATTACTAAGCGTAGTACTAGAGAAGTTGTTAGAAGTTAAATTAAGTTAGACTCCCTCCTCTAGTAGACGTGTCGTTGCCGGAAAGTCACAACTTCAGCTTCTGAGAGACCCGGTAGATTTCGGCCGAGGACAAGCTTCGTGAAGAGGTTGACTTCTCTATGCCGGTGTTAGATCTGTAGCTTCCTAACCATACCAGAGGGGTCCTCGATTCTTTGAAAGTTAGAGCATCCCGAAGGTGCTTCAGAAAGATTGAAAACTTTAAGGTTAGCTTAAATTTTAGTGGAAGACGAAGTCTTCCACCCTTAAAATTGTTCAACGGGGTTTTAGGAACAGTCAAAGCTTCTTCCATAGGGTCATGTCGGGCGCTTTTGAAGAAGTCATCGATCTCTCGTCTCGAGTTGAAGAATCTTCAGGGGGGGGCGACGTGCAATCTGCAGCTTCAAGAGGCACACACGGTGTTGTACTCGCTCCGTAAGGTGCTCGTTAAGTTAGTAATTCGGTGGAACTTCGGTGGGTCTTCGCATAAAGCAGCAACAACGGTCTTCGAAATAGTCTTCAGCTTTAGGGTTGGTGTTTCACTAAAGTACACCAAATCTTGAGTCTTGAATTGTCTTCAAAAACTTCACTTGAGGAGGGCCAGATAGATCATGTGGGGTAGCTTGGCTTCGATACTATTGCTATCTCAGCTCGTTGGATGGTGCGCCAAGGTGTAGTTCTAAGAAAATATCCTTAAGGTGAGCAAGACTATGCTCTTGGTTTAGGAAAGGTTAGTATGGCTTCATCTTCATACGGGGTTGCGGTTAATCTTGAAGTACGCTCTTTGCTTCATTGCCGTCGTAGGGTGTCTTTCGCGGAGTGTCGTACTCGCAGCTTAGCATTTCGGAAAAACAGGGTTGCATCGAGGCTATCACCCAAGTTAGAGTTAGAGTTTCCCGTGAACTTTGAAAACTAACAGTTAGAATTCCTACTATAATTTTGACCTGATGCGAGGAAATCACCTTAAGGATGGTTTCCTAGAGTGCGTTATCACACAAAAAGGGGTTTTCAGACCGAAAAGCTGAAACAAGCATATATACAACAAGCAATCACAAGCACTCAAGCAGCAAATTCAGAAAACCACAAGCAATCATGAAAACCACACGAGGTATTTCAAGTACCCAAGGATTACCTAATACGCAGGGGTATCTCAATCGGAACAATTGGGTTTGTCCTATCCATCCTATAGGCTTGGGTTGATCAGAGATGCAGACGCCTTCATTTTTGCTGATATTGACTTCAACACTAATTCTTGTAGCAGTTGTTGGTGAAGTAGACCTGATGTTTACCGTCGATGTCGAGTCGGGGGCGAGTGCTGCATAGGATCTTCTGGTCTCAATTAGGAGGGGTAATCTTCTGAAAAGCTCCATGGATGATAGTTTCTCATGAAGAACCTAAAAATTACTAGTCAAGAAGCTGAGGACTTGATCCTTGACAACTGCAAAAGTGCAAGTCCAAAGAGGAACAAGGTCAACTCCTTGACAGACTTTGGTGACAACCAAAGACATGCTCTTATTATCCCTATACGAGTACTGCTAAATCGACGTCCATCTTCAATAGCTGCAGCCAGAGATACTTGAGACTTCCTGAAGGATTGATCCATCTTCGAATTTGAATCTCCGAGTCTGAGTGGGGGCATCGTCCAACATCTATTTTTGGAAGAGGATGGGATAGTAGAGTAAGAATTTTCCAAAGTCTTTAGAAATCAGAGAGCGAGGTAAGAATGAGAAGTTTTTGAAGAGGTGAGAAAGATAGAAGCTAAGCTTCTGATTACTTAGGAAAATAAGTTTCGTAAATAGTTTTACCAAAGTAGTATTTTCCTAACTGACGTCCATGCTAACTAAGGTCTCCTACAGTCAGGATGGCTCTGATACCAGCTCTGTGGGGCCCCGGACTAGCTGTCCGAAACACCCGTTATGCATACTCATTCACGATCCCATGATCAGTGTGTCGTGAAGGCATAACCGAACTGGTATCAAATACATCATCCATTACAGTACCGAATAAAAAGATTACAACGAGATCACCCGACCAATACTTACATAAGAGCCGCAATGGCAGGAGATCAACAATCACACGAGCGGAAATACTTCAAACGAAAGCGTTCGCATGGCCCAAGTCATGCCATAACCCTACGAGCAGCCGGCCGGGAAGACGTTCCTAGCTCGCACGGACGTCGTCGACTCCTTCTTCATCTGTCGGATTCCACCAAGTCTGGCCAAGTAAATAGCCAGGGACAAAGCCATGAGTACATTATGAATTGTACTCGCAAACCACCTTAGAGAGAAGTAAAGGATATGCATATTTGGCAGTAGCAAGGATCAGGCACTAAACTGGGGCGACAAGGAGCGAGAGGTGGTTCCTCTCGAGAGTATGACATCTTTATATCTTTGTTGAAAACCTATTTGTAAACCATTTTGCTTGCAGACTAATAGGTAAGGGTGACCCAATTTAACTTCAGCCATCTCATAAGGCCATTTCCTTTCCAACTTTCCACCGTACCTCGCAGGTACCTTTCCACCAGTCCCACTGGCGTCACTTTCCCAAAACAATATTTGAGAAAACACTTTTTAGAAACCAAAAACTCTTTAATGCCAAGCAGCTTCCATTCCCACGTCCATAACCGCGGACACGGCTATTCGAATAGTTTTACACTCTGCAGAGGTTGTACACTTTCCCCACAAGATCCGAATATTTATCGTGTGGGCATCATCCCTGCATAATAACATATGCCACGACAAATACTCGATCGTAGTTTTTCGCCCTGCTCGCCTTAGCCCAAGACATGCCGCCTAGAGTTGTACCTCCCAACACCAGAGTCCGAGGGGTCGTTTACCCAGGAGTAGCAAATTCCCCGACCAGCTCGACCCTCCGGAATGCCGCGACCAACTGCGAGGCATTATTCAATGGGAGCTCATAGGTTGTACCTCTGCCATCGATACGCAATGGAAAGGCATTCCCAATACGTCGGGAAGGCCACGGTCGATAGGTGTCCATGCTCGGACTACCCCTTACATTTGCAGGACCCAAACTAAGGCGAGACAAACTACTACGCTACGCCCCGTCCCACTAAAGGGTAATGTGGTTGTACTGGCTAGGTCCGGTTCAGGTACTTAGTCACCAAAGTTTTTCGAAAACAAATTTCTTCACTTGCCTCTAGCAAGACTTCTTTCCAATAACATCTTTTCTTCCATAAACTCACACTTGGGCAGGGCTACCCCATTCCAAGGTTTTTCGAAAACTTCTTTCCAGGAAAACAATTTTCGTAATCATTTTACCAGGGCTCCCAACCTATAGTCCACTTCTGCTTCGAAAGAATGGCGACAAGGATGACAAGGTGATAAGCACCATATCACTAATTGAGATGTGTTCAGTAGGTAACAACAAGGGCTGCACCCTAAGGGTGGAATAATAAAACTCCGGGTGGCACTAAACACCGACAAAATAAATAGAAGATATGCACTTTTTGTAAAACTTGTAATAATGCAAGAACAAGATATATAGGATCAGAGATGCATCAAGAGGTGGCTTGCCTTTGTTGGCTATATGTCCCTGGACTTCATATTCATGAATCATCAACTCTTTCTTCTTCTTCGAAATCCTCACCAAGATCCTCTCCTTCTCCGATAGCGTTCGCATTCTAACGTCGCAAAAGAAAAGGGAGAACAATCAACACATGTCCATAGCATCAACCACTCATACAAAAACATTATCAAACCACTCAATCAGAGGCACTAAACACACAAAATAAATAGCACCTAGGGCTAGATGGTCATTTTATTTATAAAGGGGCTAATATTATTGTCATCGGAAAAGACCTTAACCAACATCTATTTGCTAAAAAGGGTTCTGCCTCTCATCAAAACCTAAACTACACAATCAAAGGTGGCTAATGAACTTTGAAAACCTCCAGTTGGGGTCTGGTGCCAAGGTTCATTAAAAAGCATTTTAAGCAAAAACAACTAAATTTCCCTATGGGTAAAATAAGCACTAGCATCAAATTAACAAACCACTCCAGAATAATGCACAAAATATTTTGGTAAAATCATAGAGAGTAAAGCTTGGTTTTATAAAGCTACAGGAATTGGATTCACTAAATTTGGGTTTTTCTAAACAAAAGTTATGATTTTTATAAAACCAGAAATGACTTATGAACCATTTAAATATCCTAAATCTTTCTGGAGGTCACAAAAATGCATGCAGCATACCTACTGAAAGCTAATGACATGTATAACACACATGCACAAGAATCATATGCAAATTAAATCTTAAATGGCTTAGACAAATCTATTAAGACATAGACCAGAGCACTCAAATAGCTTTTCACACCAGTATCAGAGCATCACTAACAAAATCCAAGCATACCTATGGATAGCTAATGTCATATGTGAACTAACCCCACTGGATTTGTATTTTTCTGATTTGTAAAAGAATTTACACAATTAAAATACTGATAAGGTGCCCCGTTTCAGAAATAAATTCACCGGACTTAATATATAACTCTAAAAATCATTTCCTTTGGTAAGGAAATACCCTATTACCATATCTACTGGTAGCATTTGGATTTGCTTCAAGAGCATGTGTAGTTTTTGAATTAAAAATCAGAGAAGTGCCTTCTGGTCAGATTTTAATTTAATTAGCAAACAAAATCTAGGAGGCTTTTGCATGTGGGACCAGTGCCAAATGAAAGGTACTCACATGGGTATCACTACAGAATTGACCTCATTCAAAAAGAGCTAGTGCAACACTCATGCTAATTAAAATACACAAACTGCAACTATCTAACACCAGATTTATATACACAGATACAGCATCAATCAGCACATGAAAACAATTATTCATGGTAGGTAAAACATCTGTGAGCATCTAGAACTTTGAATCAACAAATTTGGGCACACAAGGAATTTATAGTATTTCAAAACCTACAGCAGTAAGTCCTGGCAGATTTAAACAAGATCTAAGAGGAAAAATCGGGACGGGCCGAATCCCTGGACTAGCCAGTTCCGGCCCAGATCTGTGGCAGACACGCGGGAGGCCGAAATTTAACGGGCGGGGACGTGGCCCGCCACGTCGGCACGCGGGGCCCGCCACCATGCAACCAGGCACGGGCCAGGCTGCATGCAGCCGTCCGCCACCAGGTCGAGGGTGTCGGTCGAGAGCGATGGCGACGGCCGCCAAACGCCAGCGCCGCAGCTACCTAGCGATGGAGAAAGAGGGAGGGCTCACCGGGGCGTCTGGCGCGACGGAGGTTGCCGCGGCGTCGAGCAGGGGCCCGCGACGCGCTCGTCTCGGACGGCGTCGAGTTCCCAGACGGCGTCGCGGCGAAGGGAGCTAGGCGGCTTCACGTCGACGACGTAGACGTAGGCGACGATGCGGAGGACGGCGGCAGCCGATCTCCATGCTGCAGGCTCTCTGGAGAACCTACAGACGAGGACGCGGTCCGGTGATCGACATGCATGCGACGGAGAAGGCACGGGAGGATGCTCACCGGCGGGGGACGGGGTGTAGGAGATTAGACGGAAGACGGCAGGAGGAAGACGCAGCGGCGAGGTCCGCCGTCTAGGATGTGCGCGCGGAGACGCGCTGTCTGCTCAGCCTCGGCTATCTCGGACGGTGGGCGGAGCTCGCGGTGGTGCTCCGGGGCGTGGGCTCGGACAGCGACGCGTTCCGCGTCGGCGCAGACGGACTCCGACGTCGGCGAGAGGCTGCTCAGGAAGGACGGAGGCGTCACGGGGAACGGAGCTCCCGTTGACGACGATCTCCGGGCGTGTCCTGGCAAGAAAAAGGGCGGGGGCATGGTTAGATGTGCACGAGAGAAAGGGAGTATGATAGACAGGGAGACAGAGAGGAGAGGGTCGGAGACGAGCTCCGTGCCTCCGTCTCGTTCTCGACGAGCGAGATGCTCGGGAGGAACCGCAACTCCTCCGCGTAACGGAAGAGAGGGCTAGCGGAATTAGCTCTTGAGGTGGTCAAGGGAGTGGAGATGGAGTGAGGATAGGCAAAGGGAGGGAGGCTAGGGTGTTAAGAAGGAGAGGGAGGTGTGCTTTGCCCGCCGTGTCGCGCGCGGACCGGCGGCCGGGGGCGGCACGTGGAGACGGGCGGAAGGGAACAAGGGGAGGAGAGGGCTGCGCCGAGGGTTCGGTGTGGCGAGGAGGGGCCTGCGGCGAGAGGACATATCGCGGAAGGCTGGGTCGGCTCGGAGAGAGGTCGCCTGGCGCACGCGCACCACGTGCTCGACACGGGGTCGGCATCCAGGGCGGCGTCGTTTGCGGCCAGGAGGAAGAAGACAAGGGAGAGGTTCCACTCTGGTTCGGTCAGTGACAGCAAGGAGAGGCTGGTGGCGAGGTGGTTTGGTCAGCGGTGCTGGTTTTGAAAACCAACCACGCCATCGGTGCTCCATGTCTCAAGAGATGGAGAAGAGGGGTTAGGGCAAGCATGGAGGGTTCCAGGGCGGGTAAAAGAGTGTGAGCGGTCCTGGAACTCGTGCAGATGCTAGCTAGAAGCAAAGGGGAGGCTGCAGCAAGATTTTCTAAGATCTTGGCATGCACATGCACGCTTTCTCTTTCTCCCATCTCCTTCCCTTCCAAACACTATCGGACAAATAGGGGGTGCGATGCATAGGCGAGGAGGACGACCGGATGGAGAGGAGGGTGCGGGTGTATGGGCCTTGTGTGGTTTGGCAACTAGAGAGAAGAGAGAGAGAGGGTAGGGCACACACACATGCATGCATGCAATACAAGACATGGCCGGCTCATATTTTCCCACATGGTACAAGTGATTAAGAAGATCAAGCAAGTGAGGGTGTAGGTGAATGGGGGAGCTGACGATGGTTAGATCATAAGTGGAGTTTGGGTTTGATTTGTGTGATTTAAGAAATAAAAGATAGAAATGGAAATGGACATTATGCCATAGATGATCAAATGACCATCAAGTGGATTATGGCAAGGAAGAAGAGGTGGTGATGTTAAAATAAAATAGAGAGGTAATTTGAAGTGCAAGATTTGTCATATACCTAGGAATTCAATAGATAGGTATTAAATCACCCCAATTGTTTATGGAACAAAAGGAATGGAATTCAATTGAAAACGAATTTTTTGAAAATGTTGAGAGAAGCTAGGTGGATCAAGAATTTTGAAACTCTCTACTTGCACTACTAGGCAAGGTGGGTTTTCTCAAGTTTTAAAATAAGAAGAAATGGTAAAATACCATAACATGCATTTTGTCCAAAAAGAAAATAAAACCAAGAAGATAATTATATCGAAGTTATTTTTGGGTGGAAATATGGTGATATAAAATACCACACACATCTCCCATCTTATTTGAGAAAATAATTTAAAAAGCTTTTGATAAAACTAGAAATAGTTTTGTGATCAAAACTAGAGAAGAAAACAATGGGAGTTTTGGGGATTTTGTAAGAGGAAGAGAGAAATTAGTTTTGATAAAATGTGATCTCAAATGTAGAGGATCACTACATAATGTAGCTATCATTTCTACACTTGGTTTTTGTGAAGTTTTAAACTCAAAGTAAAGGAAAACAATGGATTTGAAAGGAAGAATGGATCTTCAGCCGGAACATTGGGTGGGGTACAAAATCAAGTTGGAAAATAGGTTGCAAGGTTCTTATGGGACATGCAAAACGTGGAAGTTGTAGAGGGTGTTGCATAGATGAGATTCATGCCTTGAGTTTTGCCAATAACAGTTGTGGGGTCTAAGGAAACAACTGCCAAAGTTAGAAGATTTTACCACTCGCCAAAACAGGTTATTGACTTGGCCTCAAAACCATCCGGGATAGGAGGGTAGATGATTGATCTAGTCAAAGGCAAAAGATATGGTTGGGAAGTGCTCAGGACAAGGTAGGCCTAGGATCGAGTGCATTGCCTTAGATGGCAAGGGGTAGCTTAATCCAGAGGCTCCAAAATGGAACCTGGTAACAGTTTTAGGACTTATTCAAATTTGTGAGGTCTTAGGGTTTTTGACTAGGGTACAAGGAAAGGATGTATCTAGGGGTAGATGATTCCAAGCTTTGAATTAGGACAAGGTGAGTTAGAATACATCACAGGGAAGATCCCCATGCAAGAGCATTGACATTCCCACATGTGGGGATATTTAAGTCAGAGTGTAAAGGTTGGACTATATCACAAATTTGGATCAGTCAAGACTTGGTTGAGAAAAAAGTGATCTTGAAGTGTTGAGGTGTTCAAGAAAACCTAAACCAGCAGATCAAGGCAAAACATCTACAAGCAAAGCAAGGAGATTCATATTAACAAGCACACCAACGCAATTCATCTACAAGCAGATCAAGGCAATTCATCTAAATAAACTATTTAGAAAAAGTTTTTGTTCCCCCTGATTTTTGCACCCTAGACACTTCAACAAGGTTGCAAAAGTTGGGGTGTTACAGTAAGGCCCTGATTGAATCTCATAGTACTCATCATGATATATGTATGTGCATTGTTATGCCTTCTTTATTTGTAAATTGCCCAACTGTAATTTGTTCACCCAACATCTGTTTATCTTATGGGAGAGACACCACTAGTGATCCGTGGACCCCGGTCCTATTCTTTACATCTGAAATACAAATCTGCTGCAATTGTTCTTTACTGTTCTTCGCAAACAATCATCATCTTCCACACAATACGTTTAATCCTTTGTTACAGCAAGCCGGTGAGATTGACAACCTCACTGTTACGTTGGGGCAAAGTTCTGTGATTGTGTTGTGCAGGTTCCACGTTGGCGCCGGAATCCCTGGTGTTGCGCCGCACTACACTCCGCCGCCGTCAACCTTCAACGTGCTTCTTGGCTCCTACTGGTTCGATAAACCTTGGTTTCTTACTGAGGGAAACTTGCTTCTATACGCATCATACCTTCCACTTGGGGTTCCCAACGGACGTGTGCTTTACGCGTATCAAGGTAAATTTCTGGCGCAGTTGCCGGGGAGATCAAGACACGCTGCAAGGGGAGTCTCCACTTCCAATCTCTTTACTTTGTTTTTGTCTTGCTTTTTTTTATTTTATTTACTACTTTGTTTGCTCCACTAAAACAAAACACACAAAAATTAGGTACTAGCTTTACTTTATTTACTGTCTTGTTCTCTATATCGAAAACACAAAAAAATTAGTTACTTGCATTTACTTTATTTAGTTTGCTTTATTTACTACTGCAAAAATGGGTACTATTGAGAATACTAAGTTGTGTGACTTCACTAGCACAAATAATAATGATTTTCTATGCACACCTATTGCTCCACCTGCTACTACAGCAGAATTCTTTGAAATTAAACCTGCTTTACTGAATCTTGTTATGAGAGAGCAATTTTCCGGTGTTAGTTCCGATGATGTCGCTGCCCATCTTAATAATTTTGTTGAACTATGTGAAATTCAAAAGTATAAGGATGTAGATGATGACATTATAAAATTGAAATTGTTTCCTTTCTCCTTAAGAGGAAGAGCTAAAGATTGGTTGCTATCTTTGCCTAAGAATAGTATTGATTCATGGACTAAATGTAAGGATGCTTTTATTGGTAGATACTATCCTCCCGCTAAAATTATATCTTTGAGAAGTAGCATAATGAATTTTAAGCAATTAGATAATGAACATGTTGCTCAAGCATGGGAGAGAATGAAATCTTTGGTAAAGAATTGCCCTACCCATGGACTAACTACTTGGATGATCATCCAAACCTTTTATGCAGGATTGAATTTTTCTTCGCGGAACCTATTGGATTCAGCTGCTGGAGGTACCTTTATGTCCATCACTTTAGGGGCGGCAACGAAGCTTCTTGATAATATGATGATAAATTACTCTGAATGGCACACGGAAAGAGCTCCACAAGGTAAGAAGTTAAATTCTGTTGAAGAAACCTCCTCCTTGAGTGATAAGATTGATGCTATTATGTCTATGCTTGTGAATGGTAGATCTGATGTTGATCCTAATAATGTTCCTTTAGCTTCATTGGTCGCCCAAGAAGAACATGTTGATGTGAACTTCATTAAAAGTAATAATTTCAACAACAATGCTTATAGGAATAATTCTGGTAACAACTATAGGCCATATCCTTCTGCTAATGGTAATAGTTATGGTAATTCTTATGGGAATTCTTAAAAAAATAATAGGAGTGTACCCCCTGGTCTTGAAGCCATGCTTAAAGAATTTATTAGTACACAAACTGCTTTTAAGAAATCTGTTGAAGAAAAGCTTGATAAAATTGATATTCTTGCCTCTAAGGTTGATAGACTTGCCTCTGATGTTGATCTTTTAAAATTGAAAGTTATGCCTAATAAGGATAATGAAAATAAAATTGTTACTACAGCAAATTCCATCCAAGTTAGAATTAATGAGAATATAAGATTGATGGCTGAATTGCATGCTAGGTGGGAAAGAGAAGAAAATGAAAAACTAGCTAAAGAGAATATTGTAGCTAAAGTTTGGACTATTACCACCACTAGTAATGTTAATGATTCACATGTTGCTACACCTCCTACTATCAATGTTAAAATAATTGGTGTTGGCAATGTTTCTACTCCTAGTGCAAAGCGTGCAAAATTACCTGAAACTGCTAAAACTGCTGAAACTGATAAAACTGCTAAAAATTTTCAAAATGTTGGGGACAATGGTTCCATTGCTTTAGGTCATATTGATTTAGACTTTGATGATTGTCACATCTCTGAAGTTATAAAGTTCTTACAAAAACTTGCTAAAAGTCCCAATGCTAGTGCTATAAATTTGGCCTTTACAAAACATATTACAAATGCTCTCATAAAAGCTAGAGAAGAGAAACTAAAACTTGAAACTTCTATTCCTAGGAAGTTAGAAGATGGTTGGGAGCCCATCATTAAGATGAGGGTCAATGATTTTGATTTTAATGCTTTATGTGATCTTGGTGCAAGTATTTTTGTTATGCCTAAGAAAATTTATGATATGCTTGACTTGCCACCATTGAAAAATTGTTATTTGGATGTTAATCTTGCTGATAATGCTATAAAGAAACCTTTGGGGAGGATTGATAATGTTCGTATTATGGTTAACAATAACCTTGTCCCCTTTGATTTTGTTGTCTTGGATATTGAATGCAATGCATCTTGTCCCATTATATTGGGAAGACCTTTTCTTCGAACTCGTTGGTGCCACCATTGATATGAAGGAAGGTAATATTAAATATCAATTTCCTCTCAAGAAAGGTATGGAACACTTCCCTAGAAAGAGAATGAAGTTACCTTATGATTCTATTATTAGAACCAATTATGATGTTGATGCTTCATCTCTTGATAATACTTTATACACACTTTCTGCGCCTAGCTGAAAGGCGTTAAAGAAAAGCGCTTATGGGAGACAACCCATTATTTTACTACAACACTTTTGTTTTATATTTGAGTCTTGGAAGTTGTTACTACTGTAGCAACCTCTCCTTATCTTTATTTTATTACATTGTTGTGCCAAGTAAAGTCTTTGATAGTGAAGTCAATACTAGATTTGGATTACTGCTGCAGAACAGATTTCTTGCTGTCACGAAATTGAGCCGCCCCTGCTGTAGAAAATTTATAAAAATCTGCCAATTTACGTGCGTGATCCTCAGATATGTACGCAACTTTCATTCAATTTGGGCATTTTCATCTGAGCAAGTCTGGTGCCTCTTAAAAATTCGTCTTTACGGACTGTTCTGTTTTGACAGATTCTGCCTTTTATTTCGCATTGCCTGTTTTGCTATGTTTGATGGATTTCTTTGTTCCATTAACTTTCAGTAGCTTTGTGCAATGTCCGAAGTGTTAAGAATGATTATGTCACCTCTGAATATATGAATTATGCACTCGACCCTCTAATGAGTTTGTTTTGAGTTTGGTGTGGAGGAAGTTTTCAAGGGTCAAGAGAGGAGGATGATACAATATGATCAAGAAGAGTGAAAAGGCTAAGCTTGGGGATGCCCCCGTGGTTCATCCCTGCATATTTTAAGAAGACTCAAGCGTTTAAGGTTGGGGATGCCCAAGGCATCCCTTCTTCATCGGCAACTTATCAGGTTCCTCTAGTGAAACTATATTTTTATTCCGTCACATCTTATGTGCTTTACTTGGAGCGTCTGTTTGTTTTTGTTTTGTTTTTGTTTTTGTTTGAATAAATCGGATCCTAGCATTCTTTGTTTGGGAGAGAGACACGCTCCGCTGTTTTGTATGAACACATGTGTTCTTAGCTTTATCTTTAATGTTCATTGCGAAAGTTGGACTATTTCATTCATTGTTATATGGTTGGAAACGGAAAATGCCGCATGTGGTAAATGGTTTAATGTCTTGAATAATGTGATACTTGGCAATTGTTGTGCTGATATAGATCATGTTTAAGCTCTTGCATCACGTACCTTGTACCCATTAATGAAGAATTACATAGAGCTTGTTTAAATTTGGTTTGCATGATTGATCTCTAGAGTCTAGATATTTTCTGGTTAAGGTGTTTGAACAACAAGGAGACAATGTAAAGACTTATAATAGTTACAATATGTTCATATGTGAGCTTTGCTGCACCTTTTATACTTGGGTTTGCTTCAAACAACCTTGGTAGCCTAGCCTTGTATTGAGAGGAATTCTTCTCATGCATCCAAATCCTTGAGACAAATACTATGCCATTTGTGTCCACCATACCTACCTACCACATGGTATTTCTCCGCTATTCCAAAGTACATTACTTGAGTGCTACCTTTAAAATTCTATTCTTTGCCTTTACAATATATAGCTCATGGGACAAATAGCCTTAAAAACTATTGTGGTGAAGAATATGTACTTATGTGTCTTATCTCTTAATAAGTTGCTTGTTGAGCGGTAACCATGTTTCTAGGGACGCCATCAACTTTTACCTTTGTTGAATATCATGTGAGTTGCTATGCATGTTCGTCTTGTCTGAAGTAAGGGAGATTTCATGATCAAATGGTTTGAGTATGCATACTGTTAGAGAAGAACATTGGGCCGCTAACTAAAGCCATGATTCATGGTGGAAGTTTCAGTTTGGACAACTAATCCTCAATCTCTTATGAGAATTTTAACTGTTGTTGCATGCTTATGCATTAAAGAGGAGTCCATTATTTGTTTTCTATGTTGTCCCGGTATGGATGTCTAAGTTGAGAACAATCAAAAGCGAGAAATCCAATGCGAGCTTTCTCCTTAGACCTTTGTACAGACGGCATAGAGGTACCCCTTTGTGACACTTGGTTGAAACATATGCTATGCAATGATAATCCGTGTTAATCCAAGCTAATTAGGACAAGGTGCAAGCACTATTAGTATACTATGCATGAGGCTTGCAACTTATAAGATATCTTATACATAACACATATGCTTTATTACTACCGTTGACAAAATTGTTTCTATGTTTTCAAAATGAAAAGCTCTAGCACAAAAATAGTAATCCATGCTTCCCTCTGCGAAGGGCCTATCTTTTACTTTATTGTTGAGTCAGTTTACCTACTTCTTTCTATCTCAGAAGCAAACACTTGTGTCAACCGTGCATTGATTCTTACATGTTTACCTATTGCACTTGTTATATTACTTTGTGTTGACAATTATCCATGAGATAAATATGTTGAAGTTGAAAGCAACCTCTGAAACTTATATCTTCCTTTGTGTTGCTTCAATGCCTTTACTTTGAATTTATTGCTTTATGAGTAACTCTTATGCAAGTCTTATTGATGCTTGTCTTGAAAGTATTATTCATGAAAAGTATTTGCCATATGATTCATTTGTTTACTCATTATCTTCATCATTGCTTCGAATCGCTGCATTCATCCCAGCGTATGCCTACTCGAGGGCGACTAGGAACTAAGCTTGGGGATGCTTGATACGTCCCTAACGTATCTATAATTTCTTATGTTCCATGCTACTTTTATGATGATACTCACATGTTTTATACACATTATATGTCATTATTATGCATTTTCCGGCACTAACCTATTGACGAGATGCCGAAGAGCCGATTGTCTGTTTTCTCGCTGTTTTTGGTTTCAGAAATCCTACAAAGGAAATATTCTCGGAATTGGACGAAATCAACGCCCAGGGTCCTATTTTTCCACGAAGCTTCCAGAAGACCGAAAGGATCACAAAGTGGGGTCACGAGGCGACGACACGCCAGGGCGGCGCGGCCTGGGCCCTAGCCGCGCCGGCCTGTTGTGTGGGTCCCTCGTGACCCTCCCGACTCTGCCCTTCCGCCTACTTAAAGCCTTCGTGGCGAAACCCCCAGTACCGAGAGCCACGATACGGAAAACCTTACTGAGACGCCGCCGCCGCCAATCCCATCTCGGGGGATTCAGGAGATCGCCTCCGGCACCCTCGCCGGAGAGGGGAATCATCTCCCGGAGGTCTCTTCATCGCCATGATCGCCTCCGGATCGATGTGTGAGTAGTCCACCCCTGGACTATGGGTCCATAGCAAGTAGCTAGATGGTTGTCTTCTCCTCATTGTGCTATCATGTTAGATCTTGTGAGCTGCCTATCATGATCAAGATCATCTATTTGTAATGCTACATGTTGTGTTTGTTGGGATCCGATGGATATTGAATACTATGTCAAGTTGATTATCAATCTATCATATATGTTATTTATGTTCTTGCATGCTCTCCGTTGCTAGTAGAGGCTCCGGCCAAGTTGATACTTGTGACTCCAAGAGGGAGTATTTATGCTCGATAGTGGGTTCATGCCTCCATTAAATGCGGGACAAGTGACAGAAAGTTCTAAGGTTGTGGATGTGTTGTTGCCACTAGGGATAAAACATCGATGCTTTGTCTAAGGATATTTGTGTTGATTACATTACGCACCGTACTTAATGCAATTGTCTGTTGTTTACAACTTAATACCGGAAGGGGTTCGGATGATAACCTGAAAGTGGACTTTTTAGGCATAGATGCATGCTGGATAGCGGTCTATGTACTTTGTCGTAATGCCCTGATTGAATCTCATAGTACTCATCATGATATATATATGTGCATTGTTATGCATTCTTTATTTGTCAATTGCCCAACTGTAATTTGTTCACCCAACATTTGTTTATCTTATGGGAGAGACACCACTAGTGATCTGTGGACCCCGGTCCTATTCTTTACATCTGAAATACAAATCTGCTGCAATTGTTCTTTACTATTCTTCGCAAACAATCATCATCTTCCACACAATACGGTTAATCCTTTGTTACAGCAAGCCGGTGAGATTGACAACGTCACTGTTACGTTGGGGCAAAGTTCTGTGATTGTGTTGTGCAGGTTCCACGTTGCCGCCGGAATCCCTTTTGTTGCGCCGCACTACACTCCGCCGCCATCAACCTTCAACGTGCTTCTTGGCTCCTACTGGTTCGATAAACCTTGGTTTCTTACTGAGGGAAACTTCCTTCTATACGCATCATACCTTCCACTTGGGGTTCCCAACGGACGTGTGCTTTACGCGTATCAGCCGCCGTGTCAGATGGAGGCGGAGCCGCTCAACTCCCGAAGGTGGGTCGAGCCAGATTGGGCAGAGCCTCCGTCGAGCCTCGACCTCGTCAGCCGCCTCCCCGATGAGATGCTGCACATCATCATCTCCCTCCTGCCCATGATATCCGCTGTAAGGAAAACCTTGCTCTCCAAACGGTGGCGCCACCTCTGGCGCTCCGTCCCACTTAACCTCCTCGCGAACGACAACGACCTCATCAGCCGCTTCCCCGACCAGATTCTCCACATCATCATCTCCCACCTGCCCACTATATCCGCTGTAAGAACAACCTTGGTCTCCAAACGGTGGCGCCACCTCTGGCACTCCGTCCCACTTAACCTCGAGATCGACGACCAACTCGCCAAGCAAAACCACAAACGCATCGCCGCGGTCTCCAGTATCCTCGCCGCTCACCCTGGCCCCGCCAGAAGCGTATCAATTGACCCCTTCAGAAGCACTTGCAAGGTCGACACCACGCTCGACAGCTGGTTCCGGTCCAGCACCCTATCTTGCGTCGAGTACCTCAGATTCGATGGTGGAACAGTGATGCGCTCCTTCCCGCTGTCCGCGCTCCGCTGCGCGCCCACGCTGCGCATTGTCAGCATTTGTACTTGCTATTTGCCCGAGATTTATGCCAACTCCATGCTTCTTTTCCCCCAACTCAAGAAGCTCATGCTCTATGACGTCTACATCTGTAAGGCGGCGAACATCGACCGCCTGTTCACCCGCTGTATTGTGCTCGAGGCACTTCACCTTGAGGGGTCCACGGGTTCACCCACCTCAACATTCACATGCCAAATCTTCGTACAATTAGTGTGGCTAGCTATTGGAAACGCAACACCACCGAACTTATTCAGTTAGACACGGTGCAAATTATGGATGCATCTTGCCTCGAGAGATTGGTCATATGTGTTCATGATGTTCCACTACTAATCCAGGTCGCCAACGCACCAAAGTTGATGGTGTTGGGCTTTGCGTCGTACCCTAGCTGCCAACTTATTATTGGACGCATAAACTTTTTGGTAGAACAGCCTTCTTCTTGTTGAATTAACTCACATTTTTGTTATTTTTTTGATATATGTACCATTGTCCTGTAGAGGATGATGCCCATAATCTTGGAACATTCTCTGTGCACAGTGAAGAACTTGGTTCTAAAATCTGACGGCCCTCGTCTGGATCAACTACTTGCATTTCTTAGATGCTTTCCCTGCACGGAGAAGCTATATATCAAGGTAAATTCGTTGTTGTTAACTGTTTACCACTATGAGCACAAAGTGTAGAGTTACATGGAGTTAACCTGTCATTAGCCTAGATCAGTTGAACAATATTTTGTACTAGAAGAACATCCACAATGGAGTTATATTATGTTGGTTCAAAACTAAACTTCTTGTCATACAATGTGTTGTATCTTGTGCATCCGTGAAGTTTCATATAAACACATGATAATATGTGATCTGTGTAAAAAGATTAGACATATGTAAATAGTGTGACTTACTATTTACACATCATTTGTTCTTTTTTGTGTAGATCACATATTATCATATTTTTGGATGAAACTTCACAGAAGCACATGATAGAACACAATGTATGTCCAGACTTTTAGTTTACTTCTTTTTTGGAAACTTGGAAGTGTCAAAAGAAAAATGGGGTGCACCCGCAACTAGTTGCGGATTCGAGTTTCCCATGTTGGTAACCTTTCCCCAACTTTACAATGACAATAACAGATGTAAAAAGTGCATCTAACAAATTGGAACGTGTCAGTGGATTATGTTGTTCCACGGTCCTCAGTTAACACATGATTCAACTCACCTGAGATATTCATTAGTTGACAACTATGAAGTACTTTGTTATTGTACTGACTACTTAATTTGACTTCTTTGCAGTTTTATAGAACCGGCGATAAGCTTCATGTGCTGCATAATGAGCCAGCCTGTCCCATTGAATGCCTTGATCTCCATGTCAAAGAAATTTCGATTTCTGACTACCGAGGAAGGAGAAATGATGTTATTGTCTCCAGTGTTCTTTATGCAGAACACTAGAATGCTCAAAGTAATGAAATTTGGTGTAACAAATTATCACAATAAGATCTGGTGGGATACCCAGTTCAAGCGCCTAGACCTGAAGAACACCGCTTCTAGAGATGTTGATTTTCAGTTTGGATATTTACCATCCTTAGACAAGTTCAGCTCGGACGGTGTTCGTAGCTGCTTGATACATGACTTGTATGTGGCTGATCCCTTTGCTAGAGAGATATATGCAAGATTTGGGCCAATTTCTGCATAGTGTTACTTTAACTCCCTATATTTTGTACTGGTCTGAACAATATACTTTATCACTTGGTTAATGTACTTCAGACTTGATGTTATTCTTGTGAACATGGTCTAATATTCTAATGCTTTCGGGATGTATGTACTACTAGTGATATATATAGAAGCTAGCACTTGGTTGACAGAATCTACTAAAGAAAGCCTGTAACGGATGTTCACATTCAGTTCGTCAATGCTATATCATGTATGCTTGACGAAGGCGATACTAGAACCGCCACAGAACACCGACTGAACAAAACGAACGATGAACAATGCTTCTGTTTGAATATGTTTGCCAGTAACACCCTATTTGTCCATTTCTAATGTTGCAGCAAACCTGAAGCTGCCGTTTGTAATCCCGCCACCGGTGGTGGATTATAAGCCTTACGAGTGGTTCCTCGCTCGATCTGCTGACGGCAAGCGCTTGATGATCATCCTTACAGTAAACCACATTGTGATTGCCCATGGTGAAGTACCTCCTGACATTCCCTATGCTGCTAATGGCAGGGCTTCAGCTACGGCAGTATCCTCCTATTACCACCTAAGTCTTTGAGCGGGATCCCATATATACTGCACCTCCAGGGGACTTAGTTTCCAATCAGCTTAACAGCCTCGGCGACCACTCTCTGTTCCTCGGACTCAATTACCCTATCATGGACAACCTGAAGAAACGTGAAGCAAATGCTCCTAATGGCACATTGGTTCCATTCATGAGGAAAAACTGCGCATACAGGAGGTTTCTTTGTAATCAACACCCTAACATTTTGCGCTGCAACCGGCAGCCAGATGGAGTTGAGACTGTGGGAGTAATCATCCTTCCCGGAGGTGGTTGGGCTAGTGTCCCACAAGCGTCAATGTGGTTTAAGCTTGAAGTGTTGAGAAGTAGTACACAGTTTTTAGTATGTACTATATTGAATCAGTTTATTTGAACACTGCCCTGCTTTTGTATTGTGTGTTGCCTTTAGAGTTTAGATTATAACCCATGTATTGCTGTTTAATGTTTGACTTTATTTCAGCACTATAATTACATTGTGTGTACATCCTTTATAATATAGCCATCTCCTGTTGATCATACTTTGAGAGGACCATTCCTATTTTTTTGGTTAGATAAGCGAACGTACATCCCTGCGGGCAGCTGTTCTTGCTCAAGAAAGTGAAGAGGGTTCACGGCTGTGACTAGGCTTGGTTCTGAATAAAGTGCTCAACAATAATGTCAACATAAGCTTTGATCTTTGGGGCTACGCTTGTGGAAGACACCATCATATGTTCTTCTCTTAGCTTATTACGGGCATCCCAAATGTGCCAACATGTCACCGACAGGACTGTAGCTTAAAGGTCGCCACCTCTATCTAGATAATCAAAGATCCACATCTTGGGAGAGACAAAATTCTTACAGTTTAGGTGAATACCATAGAAGCCATTAACTTCAGACCACACCTCACGTGCATCAGCGTCCTCTTAGTTTCAAAGGCGGCAGGGGATCGAAAAATGCAAATAGCAGTAATTACAGTCAAAAATAAATCCAAGAAAGGAAACTTTTATTGTTCATAGAGGCTGACATGTGGGACCCATGAGCCATAAGCGTCTCAAGGTTTCAAAGGCGCCATGTGATCGAAAGAAAATGGCAAATAGCCAGAAATTATTGGTCAAAAATAAATCCAACAAAGGAAAGGTTTTTTGTTCAAAGAGGCTGACATGTGGGACACATGAGCCAGCAGCGTCCTCGATGTTTTAAAGGTGGAATGAGATCGAAAGAAAAAATAAGCCAAACATCAGTTGGTAAAAAAACAAGAAAAAACACATTTATCGTTCTGAGAGGATGACATACGGGACCCATGAGGCAGCAGCATCCTCAACGTTTCCAAGGCGGCATGGGATCCAAAAAAAGGCAACTAGTCAGAAATTAGGGGTCAAAAATAAATCAAAGAAAGGAAAGGTTTATTGTTCACAGAGGCTGACATGTGGGACCCATGAGCCAGCAGAGTCATCAACGTTTCAAAGGCGGCAGGGGATCAAAAAAAAGGAAGTAGCCACAAATTAGGGGTAAAAAATAACTCCAAGAAAGGAAAGTATTTTTAGGACGACATGCGGGTCACATTTTGCAGCAGCGGTCTCAGCGTTTCAAAGGTGGCACGGGATCGAAAGAAAAAGGCAAGTGACCAAATATCAGGAGCCAAAAATAACTCCAAGAAAAGAAACTTTACTGTACATAGAGAATGACATGCGGGTCCCAGATGCGTGCAGTTGACACACGTCCGTTGGGAACCCCAAGAGGAAGGTGTGATGCGTATAGAAGCAAGTTTTCCCTCAGTATGAAACCAAGGTTATCGAACCAGTAGGAGTCAAGGAGCACGTGAAGGTTGTTGGTGACGGAGTGTAGTGCGGCGCAACACCAGGGATACCGGCGCCAACGTGGAACCTGCACAACACAATCAAAGTACTTTGCCCCAACGTAACAGTGAGGTTGTCAATCTCACCGGCTTGCTGAAAACAAAGGATTAAACGTATAGTGTGGAAGATGATGTTTGTTTGCGAAGAACAGTAGAGAACAAGTATTGTAGTAGATTGTATTTCAGATGTAAAAGAATGGACCGGGGTCCACAGTTCACTAGTGGTGTCTCTCCGATAAGATAACTAGCATGTTGGGTGAACAAATTACAGTTGGGCAATTGACAAATAGAGGTTCACATACATATATCATGATAATTACTATGAGATTTAATCAGGGCATTACGACAAAGTACATAGACCGCTATCCAGCATGCATCTATGCCTAAAAAGTCCACCTTCGGGTTAGCATCCGCACCCCTCCAAGCATTAAGTTGCAAACAACAGTACAATTGCATTAAGTATGGTGCGTAATGTAATCAACACAAATATCCTTAGACAAAGCATCGATGTTTTATCCCTAGTGGCAACAAGCACATCCACAACCTTAGAACTTTCCGTCACCGTCCCGCATTCAATGGAGGCATGAACCCACTATCGAGCATAAATACTCCCTCTTGGAGTTACAAGTATCAACTTGGCCAGAGCTTCTACTAGCAACGGAGAGCATGCAAGAACATAAACAACACATATATGATAGATTGATAATCAACTTGACATAATATTCAATATTCATCGGATCCCAACAAACACAACATGTAGCATTACAAATAGACGATCTTGATCATGATAGGCAGCTCACAAGATCTAACATGATAGCACAATGAGGAGAAGACAACCATCTAGCTACTGCTATGGACCCATAGTCCAAGGATGAACTACTCACGCATCAATCTGGAGGCGATCATGGTGATGAAGAGTCCTCCGGGAGATGATTCCCCTCTCCGGCAGGGTGCCGGAGGCGATCTCCTGAATCCCCCGAGATGGGATTGGCGGCGGCGGCGTCACAGTAAGGTTTTTCCGTATCGTGGCTCTCGGTACAGAGGGTTTCGCGATGAAGGCTTTAAGTAGGCGGAAGGGTAGGGTTGGAGGCGGCGCGGGGTCCCCACACCATAGGCCGGCGCGGGTCCCATGCTGGCCGCGCCGCCCTATGGGTACGGGCCCTCGTGGCCCCACTTCGTATCCCCTCCGGTCTTCTGGAAGCTTTGTGGAAAAATAAGACCCTGGGCGTTGATTTCGTCCAATTCCGAGAATATTTCGTTTGTAGGATTTCTGAAACCAAAAACAGCAGAAAACAACAACTGACTCTTCGGCATCTCGTCAATAGGTTAGTGCCGGAAAATGCATAATAATGACATAAATTGTGTATAAAACATGTGAGTATCATCATAAAATTAGCATGGAACATAAGAAATTATAAATACGTTTGATACGTATCAGTCCCATTTTGCAGCAGCGGTCTCAATGTTTCCAAGGTGGCACGGGATCAAAAGAAAAAGAAGTAGCCAGAAATTAGGGGTAAAAAATAATATATCCAAGAAAGGAAACTTTTATTCTACATAGAGGTTGGCTTGCGGGACCCACAAGCCAGCAGCTTCCTCAACGTTTCAGATGCAGCATGAGATCGAAAGAAAAAGGCAAGTGACTAAATATCAGGTGCCAAAAATAATCCAAAAAAACTTTTATTGTACATATAGGACGACATGCGGGTCCCATTTTGCAGCAGCGGTCTCAACGTTTCAAAGTTGACATGAGATCGAAAGAAACTTTTATTGTACATAGAGGATGACATGTCGGCCCCATTGTGCAATAGCGGCCTCATAGTTTCCAAGGCGGCACAGGACCAAAAGAAAAAGGAAGTAGCCAAAAAATCTAAGAAAAGAAAGATTTCAATTGGGCTGCATCTGGACATCTGGGCCTTCGAACTATCCTGCTGGAAGCCTTTTGACTCGTACAATTTAGGCCCACTCCAAAACAAGAAAGTCCTATGCTTGGCAAAAACAAAAAATGAGGAGATTCAACATATAAGTTTGTTTACGTAAAAACAAAGATTTAATTTATCCCTTTGCAATAGCTCAGAGCGAAATACACTGTTTATTGTCTGCAAAATAATCAAGATATCACATGTTTCTTGTACGGGGATGCTGACATCGGGGCCCGATGAGCCAGCAGCGTCGTCAATGTTTTAAAGGCGGCAGGGGATCAAAAGAAAAAATAAACCAAAAATCAGTTGGTAAAGAAATCCAAGAAAATAAATATTTATCGTTCTAAGAGGATGACATGCGGGACCCTTGAGGCAGCAGCTTCCTCAACGTTTCCAAGGCGGCACGGGATAAAAAAAGGCGAAATAGCCTGAAATTAGGGGTCAAATAACTCCAAGAAAGGAAAGGTTTATTGTTTATAGGCTGACATGTGGGACCCATTTTGCAGCAGCGGTCCCATGAGCCAGCAGGTTCCTCAGCGTTTCAAAGGTGGCATAAGATCGAAAGAAAAAGGCAAGTGACCAAATATCAGGACCCGAAAATAATCCAAGAAAAGAAACTTTATTGTACATAGAGGATGACATGCGGGGCCCATTTTGCAGCAGTGGTCTCAACGTTTCCAAAGGCGGCACGGGATCAAAAGAAAAAGGAAGTAGCATCTGGCCAAAATAATCCAAGAAAAGAAAGATTTCAATTGGGCTGCATCTGGCCATCTGGGCCTACGAACTATCCTGCTCGGCCTTTTGTCTCGTACAATTTCAGCCCACTCCAAACATGAATGTCCTTTTTTTTGATAAAAAACATGAAAGTCCTATGTTTTGCAAAAACAAAAAACAACGAGATTCAACATATAAGTTTGTTTATGTAAAAATAAATATTTAATTTATCCGTTTGCAAAGCTCAGAGCGAAATACACTGTTTATTGTCTGCAAAATAATCGAGATATCACATGTTTCTTGTAACGGGAGGCTGACATCAGGGACCCATGAGCCAGCAGCGTCGTCAATGTTTTAAAGGCGGCAATAGATCGAAAGAAAAAATAAGCCATAAATCAGTTGGTAAACAAAATCCAAGAAAAGAAACATTTACCTTTCTGAGAGGATGACATGCGGAACCCATGAGGCAACAAAGATCCTCAACTATTCCAAGGCGACAGGGGATCAAAAGAAAAAAAAGGAAATAGCCAGAAATTAAGTAGGGTCAAAAATAAATCCATCAAAGGAAACTTTTATTGTTCATAGAGGATGACATGTGGGACCGACCTGCCAGCTGCGTCGTCATCGTTTCAAAGGGGGCAGGGGATCAAAAGAAAAAAGGCAAATAGCCAGAAATTAGGGGTAAAAAATAAATCCAACAAAGGAAACTTTTATTGTTCATAGAGGATGACATGCGGGACCCATGAGCCAGCAGCTTCCTCAACGTTTCAAACTCGGCATGAGATCGAAAGAAAAAGGCAAGTGACCAAATATCAGGAGCCAAAAATAATCCAAGAAAAGAAACTTTATTGTACATAGAGGATGACATGCGGGTCCCATTTTGCAGCAGCGGTCTCAACGTTTCAAATGCGGCTTGAGATCAAAAGAAAAAGAAAGTTGATTGTACATAGAGGATGACATGTGGGTCCCATGAGTCAGCAGCTTACTCAACGTTTCCAAGGCGGCAGGGGATCAAAAGAAAAAATCCAAGAAAAAACTTTTATAGTACATAGAGGATGACATGCGTGTCCCATGAGCCAGCAGGTTCCTCAACGTTTTCAAAGGTGGCATGAGATCGAAAGAAAAAGGCAAGTGACCAAAAATCAGAGGGTGGAAAATAATCCAAGAAAAGAATCTTTTATTGTATATGGAGGATGACATGCGGGTCCCATTTTGCAGCAGCGGTCCCAACGTTTCAAATGCGACTTGAGATCAAAAGAAAAAGAAAGTAGCCAGAAATTAGGGGGTCAAAAAAATCCAAGAAAAGATAGTTGGTGGACATAGAGGATGACATGCGGGTCCCATGAGCCAGCATGTTCCTCAACGTTTAAAACATGGCATGAGATCGAAAGAAAAAAGGCAAGTGACCAAATATCAGGATCCAAAAATAATTCAAGAAAATAAATTTTATTGTTCATAGAGGATGACATGCGGGACCCATGAGCCAGCAGCTTCCTCAACGTTTCAAACTCGGCATGAGATCGAAAGAAAAAGGCAAGTGACCAAATATCAGGAGCCAAAAATAATCCAAGAAAAGAAACTTTATTGTACATAGAGGATGACATGCG
The DNA here is from genome assembly GCF_022539505.1 of Lolium rigidum. NCBI lineage: Eukaryota > Viridiplantae > Streptophyta > Magnoliopsida > Poales > Poaceae > Lolium > Lolium rigidum. The sequence goes on from NC_061508.1 coordinate 159,226,068, forward strand.
GGTCCCATTTTGCAGCAGCGGTCTCAACTTTTCCAAGGCGGCACAGGACCAAAAGAAAAATGAAGTAACCAGAAATTAGGGGGTGAAAATAATCCAAGAAAATAAAGATTTCAATTGGGCTACATCTGGACATCTGGGCCTTCGAACTATCCTGCTTGGCCTTTTGTCTCGTACAATTTCAGCCCACTCCAAAATAGGAAAGTCGGATTTATCTAAAAAAACAGGAAAGTCCCATGCTTCGCAAAAAACAAAAAACAAGGAGATTCAACATATAAGTTTGGTTATGAAAAATAAATATTTAATTTATCCATCTGCAATAGCTCAGAGCGTAGTACACTGTTTATTGTCTGCAAAATAATCAAGATATCACATGTTTCTTGTACGGGGAGGCTGACATCGGGGACCCATGAGCCAGCAGCGTCGTCAACGTTTTAAAGGCGGCAGGAGATCGAAAGAAAAATAAGCCAAAAATCAGTTGGTAAACAAAATCCAAGCAAAGAAACATTTACCTTTCTGAGAGGATGACATGCGGGACCCATGAGGCAGCAGCATCCTCAACTATTCCAAGGCGGCACGGGATCAAAATAAAAAAAGAAAATAGCCAGAAATTAAGTAGGGTGAAAAATAAATCCATCAAAGTAAACTTTTATTGTTCATAGAGGATGACATGTGGGACCGACCTGCCAGCTGCGTCGTCATCGTTTCAAAGAGGGTAGGGGATCAAAAGAAAAAGGCAAATAGCTAGAAATTAGGGTTAAAAAATAAATCCAACGAAGGAAACTTTTATTGTTCATAGAGGATGACATGCGGGACCCATGAGCCAGCAACTTCCTCAATGTTTCAAACTCGGCATGAGATCGAAAGAAAAAGGCAAGTGACCAAATATCAGGAGCCAAAAATAATCCAAGAAAAGAAACTTTATTGTACATAGAGGATGACATGCGGGTCCCATTTTGCAGCGGTCTCAACTTTTCCAAGGCGGCACAGGACCAAAAGAAAAATGAAGTAACCAGAAATTAGGGGGTGAAAAAAATCTAAGAAAAGAAAGATTTCAATTGGGCTGCATCTGGACATCTAGGCCTTCGAACTATCCTGTTAGGCCTTTTGTCTCGTACAATTTCAGCCCACTCCAAAACAGGAAAGTTAGATTTGTCTAAAAAAAACATATAAGTTTGTTTATGAAAAATAAATATTTAATTTATCCGTTTGCAATAGCTCAGAGCGAAGTACACTGTTTATTGTCTGCAAAATAATCAAGATATCACATGTTTCTTGAACGGGGAGGCTGACATCGGGGACCCATGAGCCAGCAGCGTCGTCAACGTTTCAAAGGCGGCAGGGGATCGAAAAAAAAAACCAAAAATCAGTTGGTAAAAAAACGAAGAAAAGAAAACATTTATCGTTCCGAGAGGATGGCATGCGGGACCCATGAGGCAGCAGCATCCTCAACGCTTATTGTTTATAGAGGCTGACAAGTGGGACCCGTGAGCCAGCAGCCTCTCGACAACGTTTTAAAGGCGGCAGGAGATCGAAAGGAAAAATAAGCCAAAAATCAGTTGGTAAACAAAATCCAAGTAAAGAAATATTTACCGTTCTGAGAGGATGACATGCGGGACCCATGAGGCAGCAACATCCTCAACGATTCCAAGGCTGCAGGGGATCAAAAGAATAAAAGGAAATAGCCAGAAATTAATTAGGGGTCAAAAATAAATCCACCAAAGGAAACTTTTATTGTTCATAGAGGATGACATGTGGGACCGACCTGCCAACAATGGCTCCTCATCGTTTCAAAGGGGGTAGGGGGTCAAAAGAAAAAGGCAAATAGCCAGAAATTAGGGGTCAAAAAATAACTCCAAGAAAGGAAACTTTTATTGTTCGTAGAGGATGACATGCGGGACCCATGAGCCAGCAGCTTAGTCAACGTTTCAAAGGCGGCATGAGATCGAAAGAAAAAGGCACGTGACAAAATATCAGAGCCAAAGATAATCCAAGAAAAGAAACTTTATTGTACATAGAGGATGACATGCGGGTCCCATTTAGCAGCAGCGGTCTCAACGTTGCAAATGCGGCTTGAGATCAAAAGAAAAAGAAAGTTGATTGTACATAGAGGATGACATGCGGGTCCTACGAGTCAGCAGCTTACTCAAAATTTCCAAGGCGGCAGGGGATCAAAAGAAAAAATCCAAGAAAAAAACTTTTATAGTACATAGAGGATGACATGCGGGTCACATGAGCCAGCAGGTTCCTCAACGTTTTCAAAGGCGGGATGAGATCGAAAGAAAAAGGAAAGTGACCAAAAATCAGAGGGTGGAAAATAATCCAAGAAAAGAAACTTTTATTGTACATACATGATGACATGCGGGTCCCATTTTGCAGCAGCGGTCTCAACGTTTCAAATGCGACTTGAGATCAAAAGAAAAAGAAAGTAGCCAGAAATTAGGGGGTCAAAAAATCCAAGAAAAGAAAGTTGATGGACATAGAGGATGACATGCGGGTCCCATGAGCCAGCCAGAGTTCCTCAACGTTTCAAACGTGGCATGAGATCGAAAGAAAAAGGCAAGTGACCAAATATCAGGATCCAAAAATAATTCAAGATAAGAAACTTGATTGTACATAGAGGCTGACATGTGGGACCTATGAGCCAGCAGAGTCCTCAACGTTTCAAAGGCGGCAGGGGATCAAAAGAAAAAGGAAATAAACAAAAATCATAAGGTGAAAAAAACCAAGAAAATGAACTTTTATAGTACATAGAGGATGACATGCGGGTCCCATGAGCCTGCAGGTTCCTCAACGTTTCAAACGTGGCATGAGATCGAAAGAAAAAGGCAAGTGACCAAATATCAGGATCCAAAAATAATTCAAGGAAAGAAACTTGATTGAACATAGAGGATGACATGCGGGTCCCATTTAGCAGCAGCGGTATCACCGTTTGAGAGGCGGCACGTGATCGAAAGAAAAAGGCAAGTGACCAAATATCAGGAGCCAAAAATAATTCAAGAAAATAAATTTTTATAGTACATAGAGGATGACATGCGGGTCCCATTTAGCAGCAGCGGTCTCACCGTTTGAGAGGCGGCACGGGGTCGAAAGAAAAAGGCAAGTGACCAAATATGAGGTGCCAAAAAACACTCCAAGAAAAGAAAGTTGATTGCACATAGAGGATGACATGCGGGTCCCATTTAGCAGTAGCGGTCTCAACGTTTCCAAGGCGGCAAGGGATCAAAAGAAAAGGAAGTAGCCGTAAATCGGGGGTCAAAAAATCCAAGAATAGAAAGAATTTTGGTTCATAGAGGATGACATGCGGGACCCATGATCTTGCATCGTAAACGGCTCGATCGGAGAGCGTTGAACGAGATGGCGCGATCGAGAAAAAAAACAATGCCAGAGAGGCTGCCATCTGGGCCCTACATCCCTGGGTGGTGCGGATTTGCGTGGATTCGGCCGGCGAACCAGAGAATTCGAGATGCACCACGTCCCGGGCCACCATACACGACAGTTTGGCCGTTTTCGTCGGGCTAGGTGGCCTCAAAAACGAGAAAAAAACGTTTTGACATGCACAACGGAGAGACCAAAAATCGTCGGCCATGGTGCACCAGCAACCACGGCGCGACTTCAACTTCATCGGCCATGGCAACTTTTCTTGTAGTGTAAGAGAGCAATAATGGTCATAATTATGCATAGCGAAAAAACATTATTAATCAAAGCATAAAGTGATATTACAAGTCAAAAACTAAATGATCATAGAGACTTTAGTTGAATGGTTGTAGTCATAACATGATGTAAACATGTGCCAAGTCAACCCAATAAAGCATCAATGGAGAATACCACAATATTATGCTTTGTATGATGGAAACAAAACATGAGTCTTTCAATCGCACATTATGCACTCTCAGCTATTTGAGACAAGTCATGATACAACAATAACTACTAATAATATTATAAGAATAACATCCAACATGACATGTCAAAGTCTATGCCACAGTCTAGACAAGCTTCCTTTTGCATCACTATAAGCATGAAACATTTTACTCGTCTCAAACACCAGTCAACTTATTTGAAACAACTCTCATAGATAATAATCAATAAATACCAGAGAGCTAATCATACATAAATAAAGAAAACTAACAAGTTCTGAACAAAATAAGAGTGGAAAAGCAAGAGCTAAACGCAGTACTAGCAAACTAGAACACTCGCAGAACAATAGAAGTGAAAACTAGAGCGTTCCATGCAATTAAAACAGAGTGTGTCATTCTCCAAAACAAATATGCTGGTATCCAACCATATGTTACGGCAAGCAAAACTAAACTAAACTAAAAACAAAAATAAAAACGCTCCAAGAACAACACATAGTATATGAAGCAATAAAAATATAGCGCATAGAAAGATGACTTGTTGCTTTGTTGATGTAGAGGGGATGCCAGCTTTGACGTTTGTACCTCTTGGATATTTCTTGGGGTGACATGGGCATCCCCAAGCTTCAGATTTTATCCATACTTCATCTCATTACATCATTATTCTCTCCCTACACTTGAAAACTTCCTTCATACAAAACTTCACACAATTCTTATTAGCAGCATTAGTGCAATCAAAATAACAAATCCACTTGGGTTAAGTTCTAACATATATCAAACATCCATTAAAACATTAGCTACTGTAGCAACTTCTTAAAAAATCTCTTTCTCTCAAAAGAACTAAAAAAGAAAGACATTAAGAGGCAAATGCAAATAGTAGCAGAAATCTGTCAAAACAGAACAGCAGGTAAAGATCGTTTTTTCAAAAATCTTCTGTTGCTCAGATCGAAAAGTGTTCAACTAACTGATACGTCTCCAACGTATCTATAATTTATGATGTTCCATGCTTGTTTTATGACAATACCTACATGTTTTATTCACACTTCATATCGTTTTGATGCGTTTTCTTGAACTAACCTATTGACGAGATGCCGAAGGGCCATTAGATGTTTTCTGCTGTTTTTGGTTTCAGAAATCCTACAAAGGAAATATTCTCGGAATCGGACGAAATCAATGCCCAACATCTTATTTTTTCCGGAACCTTCCAGAAAGTTAAAGGGGGACCAGAGGGGAGCCCTGGGGGCCCCACACGTGTGGGCGGCGCGCCCCCCTAGTTTGAGGAGGCCCCGTGGCCCCTCCGACTCCGCCTCTTCGCCTATAAGATGCCTCCTGACCTAAAACATCGACACGGATTGACGAAACACCAGAAAACCTTCCAGAGCCGCCGCCATCGCGAAACTCCAATTCGGGGGACAGAGGTCCCTGTTCCAGCACCCTGCCGGGACGGGAAAGTGCCCCCGGAAGGCATCTCCACCGCCATCTTCACCGCCATCGCTGTCTCCATGATGAGGAGGGAGTAATTCTCCCCCGAGGCTGAGGGCTCTACCGTAGCTATGTGGTTCATCTCTCTCTTTGTGATCTAGTTGAATATCATCTATGTGTTACTCCGGTGATGTTATTAAAGTACTCTATTCCTCCTTCATGATGTAATGGTGACAGTGTGTGCATCATGTAGTACTTGGTGTAGGTTATGATTGTAATCTCTTGTAGATTATGGAGTTAACTATTACTATGATAGTATTGATGTGATCTATTCCTCCTTTCATAGTCTGTCGGTGACGGTGTGCATGCTATGTTAGTACTCGGTATAATTGCAATGATCTATCATGCACTCTAAGGTTATTTAAATATGAACATCGAATGTTGTGGAGCTTGTTAACTCCGGCATTGAGGTGCTCTTGTAGCCCTACACAATTAATGGTGTTTGTCATCCAACAAGAGAGTGTAGAGTGGTTTTATTATGTGATCAATGTTGAGAGTGTCCACTAGTGAAAGTATGATCCCTAGGCCTTGTTTCCAAGCACTCGAAACTCCGTTTATTTACTGTTCGTTGCATGTTTACTCGCTGCCATCTTTATTTCAGATTGCTATTACCACTCATATTCATCCATATTACTTGTATTTCACTATCTCTTCGTCGAACTAGTGCACCTATACATCCGACAAGTGTATTAGGTGTGTTGGGGACACAAGAGACTTCTTGTATCGTGATTGCAGGGTTGCTTGAGAGGGTTATCTTTGACCTCTTCCTCCCTGAGTTCGATAAACCTTGGGTGATCCACTTAAGGGAAACTTGCTGCTGTTCTACAAACCTCTGCTCTTGGAGGCCCAACACTGTCTAGAAGAATAGAAGCACACGTAGACATCAAGCACTTTTCTGGCGCCGTTGCCGGGGAGGTAAGGTAAAAGGTATTCACATTCTCCGAATACTAAGCTATTTCCTAGCACTGTTGCCGGTGTGTGAGTGCTCGAAGCTATTTCCTTTAGATCCTGCAATTGCATCTTTTTGTTTCTTGTTTTTATTTCACTAGTTAGGCATAATGGAAAACAACAAAAAATTTGGTGAGCTTTTTAATCTTTTTCCTGAGTTAGAATTGTTTGATGCGAAAATTAAAAAACCTATGGAACCTTATTTGCATGCTAGTAGCAATGTTATTAGTATGAATGCAATTACTGCTAATGCTATGGAGAAGTCTAAGCTTGGGGAAGCTAGTTTTTGTGATCTTTTTAGCTTCCCATCTTTAGGGGAGAAAATTTGCTCTGATAATACTTTATCTCCCATGCGATAACTCTAATGACGCTTGTGATATTTTAAATCCACCTACTGAAAGTATTCCATATAAAATACCTATGAAAATTATTGAACGTGTTGTGGATAACCGCTATGAAGGGGATGGAACTGTCCATCCTGGAGATCATTTACTGTTTTTGCATGAATTATGCGGGTTATTCAAGTGTGCAGGTATCTCTATGGATGAAGTTAGGAAGAAACTATTCTCTATATCGCTGTCTGGTAAAGCGGCGCATTGGTATAAATTGCTGAAGAATGGGAATTCTCTTGATTGGAAGGATATTGTGCCTCTATTTTACTCTAAATTCTATACTCCAAGTGAAATTCACAAAGCCCAGAACCGCATATATAATTTCTGGCCTCATGATGGAGAGAGTATTGCCCAAGCATGGGGAAGATTGAAGTCTTTAATGCTCAAATGCCCCCATTCATGAGCTTCCTGGTAATATCATCATTGATAATGTCTATGCAAGACTTTCTTTTCAAGATAAAACCTTGCTGGATACTACTTGTTCTGGATCATTTACACGCAATGAAGAAGAGTTTAAAAGGGACCTTCTTGATCGGATTCAGGAGAATACTCGAAGGATGGGAGAACAACAAAGGTAAAGAGTCAGGTATAAATTATGATTATGAATGCATTGAAACTTTTATGGATACTGATAAAATTCGAAATATGAGTGCTACTTACGGTCTTGACTCTCAAGTTGTTGCAAATATTTATAAAGCTTTTGCCTCTCATTTTGAATTGCCTAGGAAGAATTTTGATAAGTATCATGAACCTTTCAAAGACACTTGCATGGAAAATGAAATTGTTGTTAATGATTGCAATAAACATGCTCAAACTTCTGAGAATGCTATTTCCTATAAGCATGTTAATTTTTGTGGAATGCATAGACCTTGTGGAATTAATCAAATCGAAGATGAATATTGTATCCGTCATATTAATGAAAAAACTAGAAAGTGGTCTAGGGCTCTAGATGATCTTGGTAAAAAAGTTTGTGCCATCTATCCTTTTATTTGTGAACTTTGCCATAGAGCGGGTCATTTTAATTTTCAATGCTCCCCCAATGATAATTCGAACCCCATGAGTGCTGCAAATTTGTATTGTGATGATGAAATTACTCCTAATCAGCATGATGAACTTACTTTATTTTTATGGTGTGAAGAGTTATCAAGAAAAATCTCTTTGTTACATATGAGTGATCTTGATACTGATGATGTCCTGCATGGGTGTTTTTCTTATTGCATTGATAATTGCCATACAAATACTTACATACAAAATATTTTAGAAGACGACACTTTGCCAAAATATGATAGGACCTCTGTGTGTTTTGAACTCATTAATGAAAAGGAGGAATCCTCCCAAGTTTCGTCTATTGTTTCTGGAAATAAAACAGGTTATGTGGAGAAGCCTCTCATCAAGCCTCTCCCTCCTAAAGAAAGGAACGAGGAGAATGAGAAGAAGAAGAAGAAGAAGAAGAAGAAGAAGAAGAAGAAGAAGAAGAAGAAGGGAACGAAGAAGAAGAAGAAGAAGGGGAATAAAAAGAAAGAGGTAACAGCATATCCCCGCGTGTATGAGATAACGATAGGTAACCGTAAGTATGTTGCTCCTGATGATTATTATGATAATGAATCTGAATACAATGATCTTCCTATGCCCTTTACCTACATTAGTGATCATGATTTGAAAGAGCACACTACTTTTGATATTGCAAATCTCTGGGAAACTAATTCTGAAAATGATAATGTTAATAATTACCATAGTATCAGTACTATCCGTGCTTCCTCCCATAATGATATAGAAAGCTCTAAGCTTGGGGATGAGGTGTTTGAAAATCCTTTTGCTACTGATCATTATATGTTTGATACATCTCCTTCTAGTAACAATGATGGTATGGTCACAGATGAACATACTGTGAAAGATAACTATTCTATTTCTTATGATGACACTGTGCCTCCAATCTTTGATGATTATTATAAACAATGCTATGATATAGGTTATAACTATCCTTATGAAACTTGTCATAGTTATGATTGGATTGCCAAAAACAATTCCCTTAGTATGCAACTTGTTTACCATGTTCAAATTCTTGATAATGATCCTGCTCCAATTACTATTAATGAGAAGAGTTTTTCTTATGCCAAAAATAATGATACTTTTATGCATATGAACCATGATAAGAATGTTTTAAGTGATGGATATATTTTTGATTTCATCAATGATGCTACTGAAAGTTATTATGAGAGAGGGAAACATGGTTATATGCATCTTAATAATATTAAGTTTCCCCTCTTTATGTTGAGAATTTTGAAGTTGCGCTTGTATTGCCTTCTTATGCTTGTCACTTTGTTCTTCATGAATGTATTTGTGTACAAGATTCCTTTTCATAGGAAGTGGGTTAGGCTTAAATGTGTTTTGAATTTGCTTCTTGATGCTCTCGTTTGCTTCAACTCTTATTTCTTGAGCGAGCATCATTAAAATTGCTGAGCCATCTTAATGGCTATAAAGAAAGAACTTCTTGGGAGATAACCCATGTCTTTATTTTGCTACTGTTTTGTTTTGTCTTGGAAGTTGTTACTACTGTAGCAACCTCTCCTTATCTTTATTTTATTGCATTGTTGTGCCAAGTGAAGTCTCTAATAGAAGGTTGATACTAGATTTGGATTTCTGCGCAGAAACAGATTTCTATCTGTCACGAATTTGGGCAGGGCTCTCTGTAGGTAACTCAGAAAAATCTGCCAATTTACGTGCATGCTCCTCAGATATGTACACAACTTTCATTAGTTTTGAGTTTTCTTATTTGAGCAACGGAAGTACCTCTTAAAAATTCGTGTTTACTGGCTGTTCTGTTTTGACAGATTCTGTCTCTGTTGTTTGCATTGTCTCTTGTGGACTTTAAGCAAGGATTTCTACACGAGGAGAGCTGTAGCTAATGTTTTATTGAGTTCTTGCAATGGGTCACTATAGGACTAAGGTGGATTAAAGTTTTTTTTTTGAGTACTAACCCCTCTAATGAAGTTTATGAGAAGTTTGGTGTGGCAGAAGTTTTCAAGGGTCAAGAGAGGAGGATGATATATGATTAAGAAGAGTGAAAAGTGTAAGCTTGAGGATGCCCCGGTGGTTCATCCCTGCATATTTCAAGAAGACTCAAGCGTCTAAGCTTGGGGATGCCCAAGGCATCCCCTTCTTCATCAACAATTTATCAGGTTTCTTCTATTGAAACTATATTTTTATTCGGTCACATCATATGTTCTTTACTTGGAGCGTCTGTGTGCTTTTATTTTCGTTTTGTTATGTTCATTCTCTGAATAAATTCATGCTTGTGTGGGAGAGAGACACGCTCCGCTCTTTCATATGAACACTGGTGTTCTTAGCTTTATCTTTAATGTTCATGGCGGAGTTGAAACTGCTTCGTTAATTGCTATTTGGTTGGAAACAGAAAATGCTTCATGTGGTAATTGGTATAATGTCTTGAATAATTTGATATTTGGCAATTGTTGTGCTCATATAGCTCATGTTTAAGCTCTTGCATCATGTACTTTGTACCCATTAATGAAGAACTACATAGAGCTTGTTAAAATCTGGTTTGCATGATTGGTCTCTAGAGTCTAGATATTTTCTGGTTAAGGTGTTTGAACAACAAGGAAGACGATGTAAAGTCTTATAATGCTTACAATATGTTCATATGTGAGTCTTGCTGCACCGTTTTATACTTGAGTTTGCTTCAAACAACCTTGCTAGCCTAGCCTTGTATTGAGAGGAAATCTTCTCGTGCATCCAAATCCTTGAGCCAAAAACTATGCCATTTGTGTCCACCATACCTACCTACCACATGGTATTTCTCTGCCATTCCAAAGTAAATTACTTGAGTGCTACCTTTAAAATTCTATTCTTTGCCTTTATAATACATAGCTCATGGGAAAATAGCCTTAAAAACTATTGTGGTGAAGAATATGTACTTATGTATCTTATTTCTTAATAAGTTGCTTGTTGAGCGGTAACCATGTTTCTGGGGACGCCATCAACTTTTACCTTTGTTAAATATCATGTGAGTTGCTATGCATGTTCGTCTTGTCTGAAGTAAGGGCGATTTTCATGATCAAATGGTTTGAGTATGCATATTGTTAAAGAAGAACATTGGGCCGCTAACTAAAGCCATGAATCATGGTGGAAGTTTCAGTTTGGACACAAATCCTCAATCTTTTATGAGAATATTATCTGTTGTTGAATGCTTAAGCATTAAAAGAGGAGTCCATTATTTGTTGTCTATGTTGTCCCGGTATGGATGTCTAAGTTGAGAATAATCAAAAGCGAGAAATCCAATGCGAACTTTCTCCTTAGACCTCTGTACAGGCGGCATAGAGGTACCCCTTTGTGACACTTGGTTGAAACATATGTATGCAATGATAATCCATGTTAATCCAAGCTAATTAGGACAAGGTGCGAGCACTATTGGTAATCTATGCATGAGGCTTGCAACTTATAGGATATCTTAGACATAACGCATATGCTTTATTACTACCGTTGACAAAATTGCTTCTATGTTTTCAAAATGAAAAGCTCTAGCACAAAAATAGTAATCCATGCTTCCTCTCGCGAAGGGCCTTTCTTTTACTTTATGTTGAGTCAGTTTACCCACTTCTTTCTATCTTAGAAGCGAACACTTGTGTCAACTGTGTACATTGATTCTTACATGTTTACCTATTGCACTTGTTATATTGCTTTATGTTGACAACTATCCATGAGATATACATGTTACAAGTTGAAAGCAATTGCTGAAACTTAATCATCCATTGTGTTGCTTCAATGCCTTCTACTTTGAATCTATTGCTTTATGAGTAACTCTTATGCAAGTCCTATTGATGCTTGTCTTGAAAGTATTATTCACGAAAAGTCTTTGCTATATGATTCATTTGTTTACTCATTGTCTTCATCATTGCTTCGAATCGCTGCATTCATCTCATATGCTTTACAATAGTATGATCAAGATTATGTAAGTAGCATGTCACTACAGAAATTATTCTTTTTATCGTTTACCTACTCGAGCACGAGTAGGAACTAAGCTTGGGGATGCTTGATACGTCTCCAACGTATCTATAATTTCTGATGTTCCATGCTTGTTTTATGACAATACCTACATGTTTTGTTCACACTTTATATCGTTTTGATGCGTTTTCCGGAACTAACCTGTTGACGAGATGCCGAAGGGCCAGTTGCTGTTTTCTGCTGTATTTGGTTTCAGAAATCCTACAAAGGAAATATTCTCGGAATCGGACGAAATCAATGCCCAACATCTTATATTTCCCGGAACCTTCCAGAAAGTCAAAGGGGGACCAGAGGGGAGCCCTGGGGGCCCCACACGTGTGGGCGGCACGGAACAGGGGGGGCGCGCCCCCCTAGTGTGAGGAGGCCCCGTGGCCCCTCCAACTCCGCCTCTTCGCCTATAAGATGCCTCCTGACCTAAAACATCGACACGGATTGACGAAACACCAGAAAACCTTCCAGAGCCGCCGCCATCGCGAAACTCCAATTCTGGGGACAGAGGTCCCTGTTCCGGCACCCTGCCAGGACGGGAAAGTGCCCCCGGAAGGCATCTCCACCGCCATCTTCACCGCCATCGCTGTCTCCATGATGAGGAGGGAGTAATTCTCCCCCGAGGCTGAGGGCTCTACCGTAGCTATGTGGTTCATCTCTCTCTTTGTGATCTAGTTGAATATCATCTATGTGTTACTCGGTGATGTTATTAAAGTACTCTATTCCTCCTTCATGATGTAATGGTGACGAGCAGTGTGCATCATGTAGTACTTGGCGTAGGTTATGATTGTAATCTCTTGTAGATTATGGAGTTAACTATTACTATGATAGTATTGATGTGATCTATTCCTCCTTTCATAGTCTGTCGGTGACGGTGTGCATTGATACGTCCAAAACGTATCTACTTTCCCGAACACTTTTGCTATTGTTTTGCCTCTAATCTGTGTATTTTGGATACAACTAACACGGACTAATGCTGTTTTCAGCAGAATTGCTCTGGTGTCTCGTTTTTGTGCAGAAATTCAACTTTCAGGAAAATCCTCGGAATTTATGTCGAAGGGCTTAGTTTTCCAGAAGAATCACGGAACCAGAAGGGCAGGCCTGGGGGAGGCCCAGGCCCCCCAGACACTAGGCCGGCGCGGCCTAGCGTGTGGCCCCCTCGGCCAGCCTCTGACGCCCC